>NW_028145619.1:2010000-2295000 GCF_977016875.1 Pavona decussata
CAACGACTTATTAGTGAGACTGAACAGGAACGCGATTTACGATTACAATCGCTTCGGACAAACCAGGAACAACGAGTGATTAATGAAACCGAACAGGAACGAGATTTGATTACAAACGCTTCGGACAAACCAGGAAAATCTCATATAGCCAGTCTCTAGGCCCGGGTCTCTAATTGCTACAATGTAGATATTTTTTTCCTTCTTAAGGTAAGTGATTACAAGAAAAGTACACTTTCGAAAATTTAATTTCGACATAAAATTTATTTCCTACATTTTAGTTCAGTTAGTGTTGCCAGTATAGATGTAGCATAAACATAAATATTTACATTCTAACCTCTACTGCAAGGTAAGTGACAACAAAATTGCAGTTCAAGGTCAAAACATAACCGTTTTGTCATTTAGTACTTTTTGCTTAATATCAAAATTGCAACAGTAAAAACAACTTCATTACTGAATGGTAAGCAGATGAGACTCAGGGGAATGGAATTTTTTGACGAAAATATGGTCATTTCTTATCCATTCAATTTCCCCCAGTCTTGCCTCGCAACTATTCACTGAGCACTCGTTACAAAGAGAAAATTACATCACTGCAATAATTGAAGGGGTGTGCGAAATAAGGCCCTAAGTGACTTTTGATGTAAGGTCAAATTCTCCATTTGTTTCACGAATACAATGAAATTTGGAAGTAGAATTTAGCAATTTATAAGAAGTCACTTAGCGTTTTTTTTTCCAGGAACCCCTTCAATTACAATCACTTCCCATACTGCCAACTGAAATTTTCTTCTTCAAAGCAACCGCAATCGCATGTTATCAGTACATATTTTGTTTATGCAAATAAAGCAGTTGCAACTATAACAAATGTTGTACTTTATGAGTTTCACTTAATGATTAACATGGACGATACGGGGGAAGGGGGGGGGGGGTGGGTGCAGGGTTGGAGAGCAAAAAGATGAGCTACAGTTACATGTACCATCTTGTGAGAGCTCTCTGTTAAATATTATTTGCAAAATATTGTACACTTTTACTAACCCTTTTTAATTTTGGTGTCATAGCAAAACACTATCCCCTTATTGTTTTTATTTCCTTAATTCTTATTTCCTGTCTGCTTGACAGTGTATTGAAATTATGAGGAGAATTTAAAATAATGCGGCTCACTTCTGAGAGTGAAAGGATTAGTGAGAAAGGGAGACCGTTACGCACGGTAACACTTAACCATGTCCATGGTAGCTATTACTTTGCCTTCTTTTAAATGCTAACACTTTATTAAGTGATTACTTCTGAAATCCATGAAGACTAAGGAGATCGATGCAATTTATAGAACCTTCTGGTCAGGGATTCACCATTACAAGTGTGAAGGGGGGTGAGGGGGAGGACTTTCTGGAGAGGTATGTCAGTTTTTTTTTTTTCACAGCCAGCAGGGTGCAAGATTTTTTCCAACCTTGAAATCCTTTTTCCTACTTCCTTTGTAATGCAGGATTCCTTTTACTTAAACTTTGGTTCTCCACGATTTTTTACCCTTTTTCGGACACCCCACCCCCTCCCCCCAATGCTGCATCCCTAACGTGCCGTTAACTACAGTGTATCAGTCCCATAGTCTGTGGGGATGACATCACACAGAGTGGGTGTGGTCAAACCAATTGCACAAGGGCAGGGTCATTGGCTCCTGACGAGGGTGGGGTTGTTCAAAGGGCACACTCCGGGAGGCACACTATCCTCTCCATCTCTATCATAAAGAAGGAGGCAATTGATATTTTCTAGCTGCCCTTTCCCATTCCTTCACTCCAAATCAACTGTCCCTACCCCTAGCTTCGCAAGGTTTTGCGAGTCACGTATTTCTAGTCTTTAAATTGATCATTGTAAATTCTTTAATACAGGGCCGTCTGGATACCAGCCTTGTTGCTGACTAGAACATCCTGATTAATTAAAGTTACTTACCCACATATTAGTACTGCGTCCCCAGCGTTGTAAGACATAGAGAAAAAATTGCAAACCCGATTTGTGTGGAAGAACACTTTTTTGTATTTAGAGAACTTTATTTTAATCCAAATAACAAGAGAAATTACATAAGTAACAAAAAATACAACAACGGTAACAACGAAAAATACAAAAACAAAATACAAAAAAGGTATGATGTTTTAAAGGAAGTGTACGTGATGTTGGGTGACGTTTATTCGGAAAGCCCGCTTAACACGACCGCTAAAAATAAAGATTAAACAACCCTTCAACCACTTGAGGTATATCAAAAACGCAAAATATGTGGATCCATTTATGAACACCTTGTCTGAAAAAGTGACTTAAGATACTCTTACGGTATCTCTTGTCTGGTTCTATTGCTAGCAATTATAAGTCGCGTGTTTCCATTGATCTTTGTTAAGTTATATAAAATTGCTTATATACAAAGATACTCCCTTAGGGTTTTTCCAGCAGAACTGAACTAATTTGTATGCAGCTTTAGGCTTGCGAAATCGCATAATTAACTGACTAACGGTGCGTGACTTTAATAGTTTTTTCATTTCTTCGACATAGATGGGAGTAAACGGTTTTGTCTCCCAGTCGCGGACAGTTAAACAAGCGCTCAAGGCAGCTTGAAGATCAATAACGTTGGTGGAAAAAGCCATTTTCAACGGTACTAACGTTTTGAAAATCGGAAAAAAGTTAATTTCCCAGCAAAGCAATTGCAAGAACGATAGCGCTTTCAAAATCTAACCGCTTTTTATTCAAAACAGACAATATAAATCTTAAGATCCAATCAGGGTGGGTATAGAGCGGGCAAGGGTAGGCATGTCTATCGTTTCCTTTGTGCAAAAGTGACGCTCATTGGTAAACCTCGGCACTTATTAGTATGCAGGAAGGCATTTTTCCCTAGGTTATAACAATAGGTGACGTCATACACTCGACCCTTAGGAATATTAATTAAGAGGATACAAGGGGATCCAAGTGGATCCACTAACGGCGCTTATCTTTTCTGAAAGTATACTACTCATCTCGTTTGTTACAACTACGAAACTAAATTGCTGCATTGTTTAGTTTCCTCATTCAAATGTCTCTTACGTTTCCGTCTGATAAATTATAGCGGCTCCCAATTGTTTTTCATATCACATGATAAATTTTCGTCTTGAAGTGACAACATAAAAATCCCCTACTAGTCTCCCAGGTAAAAAATTTCCCCTCGTTCCTTGCTTCAAGTATTAAAAAAAAGAATCAAACTGTAACATTAAAAACCATTACCCCAACACGAACGGGTCAGATAGGAGTTTGAAACCTATGGTCGGGGACACAATTTATGACACTGTTTAATTGTAATCGAACGCTAACATGCACTTGAAAGCATTTGATTTGCAGACATTTTCAATTGAGTCGTATCAGTCTAATTCTCCAGACCCCAACAGCACCAAATCTGACTATCAGCTTGTATTCGAGTCTCCTTCAATCAAGTGATCAGCGCCTAATTTCTCCTTACAAAGACAGGCGCTACGAATGGAGAAAATCGTCAATTGGAGGCTTTTGCCTTGATACATCGCGATATTCTTAGAACTTACATCACAAGGACAGTATAATAACAAGGGAAATAAGATACGAAAAGGTTCACTCTTGAAGCTGGTAAGACATCGCTTCAAGCTCTAAATCTACAATATACATCGTAAATTCGGCGTGTTCACGAAGTTCAACTTTGGCCGAAAAGTGTCATCGGACTTTGGTCATGCCCTTCATGTGTAGTTAATGAAATAAAGGCTCTCAAAGTTCAGTCTAGTCCTTACTATGGGTCCTTAAAATGCTTCATCTTGACTGGCGAGAGTTTCTTGGGTCTAGTGAAATATTAATATATTCGACCTTTACTTGGCGAGTGCTATTTCTATCTAGATTTCGCCATACTTCCTTAAAATATTCCAACTTGAGTGCTGAGTGCTATTTCGGTCGAGCCCTTGCCATCATCATTGTCACTCTGCATAGCCAAAAGGGCTCGTGGGTGGACGTTAAGAGGCCCAAGGATACCTACAACACAATCCTGCCGTCGATCAGCCATTCTTGCCGCTGAAACAATAAGATAAATCCCACCGGCCACTCTTCAAAATTTGCATACCCCATTTTTCTTGGCCTTCCTCTTTCTCGTTTGCTGGGGATTCGCCCGTGCATACGAAGGACGTTGTGAAGCCGAGTGACATGGCCGAAACATTTAACCATGCTTCTTTGATTTACGAAAGCCGTCTCGGTATAGCTCTTGTCAGCCTTGAGTGGCGAGTGCTATTTTGGTCCAGCTGTTACCATGATCCTTGAAATATTCCATCTTGAGTGGCGAGAGCTATTTCGGTCTAGTTTTTGCTACGATCCTAAAACATATTACAATATATCGAGAGCCTCCTCGGTTTAGTTCAAAGCCAACCTAAAATATTACATCTAGAGTGACGAAAACTGCTTCATGTGTTCAAGTTCTGTCAACTGTGTCTAGATTACCGGGCTGAGTTTAAAGTATGCTTTTGAAAATCATATTGTTGGCGATGTCTATCGAACGTTGCAAAGCCCAATCCTTCTCAACACATTCTTAACCCTTTTTCTGAAGCCTCTTTTGCGGATTGAGTAAATGATTGGATTGAACACTGAGTTGGCAATAAAAATACAACTCGTAACCAATTGAACTTGGCCTGGAACTCGGACGGTTTCTTTGTAGCGACGAAAGAAACTAACTCCCCAATGGGGAAGTAGGCACAGAAAAAACGCGCCAATGACAATAAAGGCGTCGACAGTCGCTTTCCGCTCTGTAATTTTCTTTGTCATATTTTGCTGTTGACTTTCAGAAACGTTGAGGCTTCTTATCTGAACCTCTATGGCATTCATCTGAGCTTTCGCCGTCTTGTGGACCAACCAGGTGAGAACAGCGATTCCCACGAACGTGAACCCAAAGGTGACAGTAAAGTACCCTGCAATTGCATTGCCCTTTACCGTAAATCCTTGTTCACAGCAAAACACTTCAGAATTGTAAACGTACTTTGCAGAATCAAGAAACAGAGTGATGGCAAGTGGAACCGGGATGATCCAGATGAGAGCTATAAACGCCATTCTTGTTCTGGTAATGGCGCCATCATAAGTCAAAGGCGATTTCACTATCGCATGGTATCGATCATAAGAAATCGCAATCAAATGAAGAAGTGTGTTCAGATAGAAGTATCTGGCAAAGAAAGTATCCACAGAACACATTGTTTCACCAAAGAGCCATTTCTCTTTCGCTATACTTGAGAGGCGGAATGGGTTGATAAGTATCAAAACCAAAAAGTCTGAAACTGCTAAGCTAGCGAGTAGAACAAACCGCATCACGTGGAATCTTGTTTCCAAGATGATCGTCACAATTACCAGTAAATTACCAGGAAGTCCGATCGCGCTGAAAAGAGCAAGGAATGCTGCAATCACTTGAGGATAAACCATCTTGAAAAACAAGCTTCCGGCCGAAAGAAATAAATAAAAACACTTTTCCGTGTTTGGTTGATATGCATCTACAGCTTTCTCCTCTTAATTTTTTCTCAAATTGCGATCTGCGTCAGTCAGTTGATGAAAAACCGTTTTGAAATTAAAATTAAAAAACATCTTTGAAAGGAAGGAAGACAAATTTCTTCGAGAGAACCAGGGCAGAGAACATTCCTTGCTGAGGTTAATATGCGTCTGCAGCCTTCCCTATAACAGGATAGCACTAAGTTTCACTCACAAGTGCTTGACCGGTACGTCAAATGACACCCCCGCTTATGTCAAATTCATCATCATCAGCCAACTACACTGCAGTCGGTCACGAGCTTTCTCCACGCCTTCCTGTCTTTTACCATGCTTCGAATCTCTTCTGTCGTTGGTGAGTATGCCTGGCTGATTAAGCTGGTAATGTACTGATGAAACATCAGCTTTGGGCGACCGGGCTTACGTTTGCCATGTTTAGGATGGAAAAGGGCGTACCTGTTGACCATTTCATTCTTTGGTCTCCTGAAAATATGCCCTAAGAAGTGGAGCTGTCGTTGCTGAATCAGCTGGTTGAGCAGATCTTGTTTCACTTTCTTGGGGACTTCTTCATTCACGATGAAGTCCATTCTCTTGTTACCCAGGATTAATCTACAGCAGCTGGTGGTGAAGCTGTTGAGCTATGTTAAATTACGGGCTTCGAATCACCTATATAAATTGTTACATCACCGTGTGCTAAACTGTAAAGGCTCTTCATTCCCAATTTTTCTTCATGGTAAATGGCACAATTTTTTTGGTGACGTAACAGCATAAAAACTGAACTCTATTGTTCTAAACTCTCGTTCCTTGCTTCGAGTCACAAACTTCAAGTGATAAAAGGAATCGAACAGGAACGTATCAGAACATTTCATAATATTCGAATATTGTTAGCTCGCTTTCCATTTCCTCGTTTAAAATCAAACTAAACAAGTTTTCCTTGGTAGTTATTAGCCTTCTTTTTTCTCACAAAATATTTATCTATTTACTTTATTTTGGTAGAAGATGTCAAAATAGGTCTTACAGAACAACCGCTATACAAGGTTTCACCTCGTTAGAGTAAAAACAAAGCAATACCATGCCTATAGCCGAAAAAGTGACACTTTCAGGCATACCGAGCTGTTGTACAATTAAGCTGAAGAACAAGAAACTCTGCTGACATTTTCAACTTTATAAAATCTACCTTAAGCGTAAATGTTATGGCAATCGCCAAAATTTACAAATTTTCGAAAATTAGAAGAAATGTATGGGAATAACTGTTTTTGAGATTGCAATATCTCGCATGTTATTCAATGAAATTCAATTCTGTTTGACACTGACGCATTTCTTACAAATAAAAGGAAGAAGCCTTATCCTATAAGCCTTTTGATTTTTTTTAAGCTTTGTCTCCTCCCAAGTATCCATTTTCCTCCTGCATTTATGTATATTTGTTTATATTTTTCCCTACAAAACAACAACATTACAGCAACAACAAAACTTCATTATAATATATGCAAGCAACTAAATTAATACAAAAATAAACTGATCCACTCGCAAGTAGTTGACTTATCGAGGTGGGGGAGGAAGAGAAAAAAGAAATTACAAATATCATACCGAAAAAAGTTTAAACTTAATTACAACGCTAGCTGTAATAAGTAAGGTAACTCTAATTGTAAGGATTATAAAATGCGAAATATAACTTACTTTGCGAAGACTGATTTAAGGGGAAAGAAAACTGAACATTTTTAAAATTTTGTCAGTTGTAATAATTGTCAATTGTATTGAAGTATTCTTTTACCCACTTCACGTACTTGAGGAAACTAAAGCTGTGAATATTAACCCTGTTATACAGCGTTTCTACAACAGGCGGGTTATTTTGGAACCGCGATAGTATCACACTCTCTTATGCAGCTCTCTGACACCCTAACACTCAAACAAAGAACGAAGTGCAATATTGCAAACGCACGCAAGTCGGCAACTTAGTGGATAGATAAATCAATAGTTTGTAGGCTGTATTATGTGCAGTAGCTTTACGTACAATAGTTTTTAATGAGGAATTCGTATTTTATATTTTGCAACTGTGATGCTCTTTGTTAATTTTTGCTTTGTTTTTAAATTGATCATTGTAAATTCTTTAATACAGGGCCGTCTGAATACCAGCCTTGTTGCTGACTAGAACATCCTGATTAATTAAAGTTACTTACCCACGTATTAGTACTGCGTCCCTAACGTTGTAAGACATAGAGAAAAAATTGCAAACCTGATTTGTGTACAAGAACACTTTTTTGCATTTAGAGAACTTTATTTTAATCCAAATAACAAGAGAAATTACATAAGTAGCAAAAAAAACAACAACGGTAACAACGTTAATTAAATTGCTAGTCAGAAATCCCATTCAAGCAACCATTGTATTATTTGTTAATTAGGAAACCGATCCAAATTAACTATTAATTTGGATACCGAAGATATTTTGAAATAATATATTCCTGAAAAAATCAGCATTATTTTTTACCCTTAAATAATACACAATATAATTAATAGGTAATAGAACTACACGCTTGTCCAATTTGGAAATAATTGGATTCAAAAAATTCCTCGGACTATTTTTTCTCATCCAATTATTTCCAAATTGGACGGCATGTAGTCCTCTTACATATACAAAATACAAAAAAAAATACACAAAAAAAAAATACATAAAGGTATGATGTTAAAGGAAACTGTGCGTGATTTTGGGTGACGTTTATTCCGAGAGCCCGCTTAACACGACCGCTAAAAATAAAGCTAAAACAACCCTTCAACTACTTAAGGTATATTGAAAAAGCACAATGTGGATCCATTTATGAACACCTTGTCTGAAAGTGACTTAAGATACTTCATCCTCACTGCTCTAGTACGCAGCTCGGCCATTCGATAAAAAGATCGAAATGTGGAGCAGAGACATGAAACTCGCAGTTCTAGAGAGAAACGAATTCATTCGATGACATGGCCAACATCGTGAATGAAACAGACTTTATAGTTCTGTTGCCTTTTGCGTAGGTCAGGGTTTTTTCAAGAAAGCAACATCAGCTGTCATTGATAAGAAGATCTAAAGCCCAACATCCCAGACAATAAATATACCGCCGTACAACAATATCAAACAGGTTCGCGTGATCAAGATCATTTCACAGATTGTGAAACAAGAGGAGCCGCAGATAAAGGATTAACCAGCATAACTAAAGAGATCGAACAGGAGAAAGTCACGGACGAAGCCCCTTCAAGATCCAATTGCCAAACATGCGATTAAATGCAGGGTTCTGCTCATTCTTTTACAAATCTTGAATACCAGGCTAAGCCCCTCACAAATTTACAAGAAGCAATCTTGGTTGACAGAGTGATATCAGAGATGAAAAGTAAATTGCGAAGTAGGATTCGTGCAGACTTTAACACCGCTGTAGGAATTCTCGCTGCGTTCATTCTCCTTGCGACGAATTAAACAAAGCGATTACTGTTCAGCGTCAGAGACAAGCCTGCGTTCCTTGTACGACTACTCCCTAAGCTCCCTTACTGTATTAAGCTTCTCCTAGCTTGCATTTTCTTCTTTAATTTTCACTAAGCGTTTTGAAATGTCAAACCTAAAGATGTAGACACCG
Organism: Pavona decussata; assembly: GCF_977016875.1. NCBI lineage: Eukaryota > Metazoa > Cnidaria > Anthozoa > Scleractinia > Agariciidae > Pavona > Pavona decussata. The sequence goes on from NW_028145619.1 coordinate 2,019,081, forward strand.
GTGCAGTTTCATCGCTATTGAAAAGCACGCAAGATCTTCTGTCTGTCAGTTTGTCCCAATATCAGTTGTAAGTTATTCTTTCTGGAGAGCCTTTTCCTGCCAAACTGTTTCATTTTTACATTAAAACATACTGAGGAATGTCGACACAAACATGGAATGCAGATTGTTATAGTTATAACTGACTGAGCTCTCAAAACCTCGCGAAAAGAATGTCAGATTTTACTGAGCACGGAGTAGACACTGCCTTACTCAACTTGCAAAAATATTATCCGCTGACGGACATTAAAATCCGGCACAGGAGCCCAGACAGGCGAAATAAGCGAAAATCTTTTATCTTCACTGATATCTAAGATTTAGACACCTTGCACTGATCCAAGTTTCCTCAAGAAGACGCAGGCATTCACTCCAACTCATTCAAAAATTGTACAACCCAACTGATGCGCTTGCACTGTATTGTGGGTGAGTTACAAACCAAATTAGGAATGGACAATAACAAGGAAACAAGACTTCAAAACGGCGGAGTTGTGCTACAACTATCGACTCAGTCCGCAATTTTTTATTTTCAGTTTTTTTCCCGCCTTGGGCTTGGCTGCTTCTGTGCGGACGCAAAAGCAAACGGGAAAATCTTATAAGTAGCGGCAATAAATATATGAATAAATAATAAATAAATAGATAAGTAAACTAGCCAATAATAATAGAAAGGACCAGGAGGTTAGGGTTAACCGAAAGACCGACATTAACGCAAAAAAAAAAAGTTGTGTTTAAACTGGTTTCAAACCCTCTATGACGTTATATCATATCATATCAGATCGAATTCAATCACTTATCGTTACTTCCTAAAACTTTAGTTAGAAATTAAAATGATGCTCATTCACTTCCTTTGCAACTGAAGCTTCAGAAATTATGAGTGAGCCAATCAGAAATCGAAGCAAATAAAAGGAAACCGGCGCCAAGCGCGCGAAAAAGCGTGTGAACAATTCGCGATTGATTTTGCTTTTGCTTCTCATTGGTTGAGAAAGAGAGCAAACGTGGATCATTTCGACACTCGATTCAATCTAACTGAACCGCTCTAATTGTTGTTTTCCAGGGAAGACACAAATGTGTTGCGTACATGATAACAGTCGGCCCAAAGAACGCGCTTTTGTCAAAAATAATGGCAATACCTTAAACAAACAAGATCACGTAATGAAACCATTTTGGTAATGTGCTTCAAACGTAATGTATCGTAGGCTTTATGAAAATCGTACCCTAAACCGGAAAGAAGTGGTATTTGTCATTTAAGGTGCGTTCGATTGACCCTATTCCGGAATAGGAATACATACCACAATGACAAGAAATCCCTCTTAAGAGAGAACTTACAAAGATAACAGCGATATTTACTTTGTTGGTTTCCATTTTCACTTAAGAATTTGTTCATGCTTAGCGTGTGTATATCGACTTATGGATACACGTGGGAAGTTTGGAGAGCACGAGAGAAACCGCGTAAGAGCTTCTCTCGGCTATGTCTTGAGCAACCTTACCTTCTTGAGCTAAAAGCAAGAACCAAATCTTTTATAACATAGTGACAACAGAGTGGTATGCCCAAAACAGGTTTTATTTGTGCCGGATTGATAATACAAAATTCTCTGAATGCGCTGCACAGGAAAACAAAGGTTCTTATTGGCTGGTTACAAACACGCCACAATGTTATGGTCTGAACGAGAACGTTTCATCTGAAATTGTCATTGAAAATGAAGACAAACGAGTTTCCATGGCCACAGAATGATTAAATACTCAAATGTTTAAGTCAAAGTTAAAGGCCAGATTCATCACGATGTTTATGTTGTGCACGGTACAGTTGGAAGAAGACTCAATTCCAAGAGAAAAGTCGGGTAGTTCTTCACTATTTTCGTCCATTTCTGGAGAACCTTTGTATAAACTAAGCCACGGAAACCCGAGTTTGTCTGGTTTACACACGTCATCTTACGGCCGAGCGTATGTTGAGAAATGTACCATGATGACCCCAACAGGAATAAGATAGGGAAGCACTTGCGCCATGCTATAAAAGTTTTCGAAATTCTATTACCGTGATTAAATCAGTGCGACTGATTTTCCTGGTTTTCAACGACTGACCAGGGCAACGTAATAGGATCAGTTTTACGTCTTTGGGTAAAACCTGCGCTGATGTTAAAACTAAGTATCTTTCCTCTTACACAAAATGTTGCTAGAACACCAACAGGAAGTTGTTTTATCGAAGGGATAACAAGCCATTATTAGTTTTTAACGATTTTTGAAGACCTGAAGTGAAATATATAAAAATTCAAATATTTGAACCGCAGATGAGAGAATGAAGAAAGGATAGAACATCGCAGTTTAAGCAACTGCTCAAACAAATCCTGAAAAAAATTCGGGCTTAATCGGGATTCGACTACATGGCAATGACCAGGTTATGCGGATTGCGTCAGGCTTTCCTTCGCAGCTGCGGACGGTGCCTACTTTTGCTACTACGCATACGTTCTGCGCATCTGGCGATGGTCCGAGAAAGTCGGGTTTCTTAACGGTGGTGCCTGCTAAAACAGAGATATTTTGGCGCGGTTTATAACTACGCGGAAAAAGAAGATCTTGGCAAGGGTTATTGGAATCTGAAAAGAAAATTAGGGGTAACCATGCATTTTTCAGATATAATTAAGCTTCGTATTGCGAAACATTTCGTATATTGTTTTGTATTTTGGCGCTTTTTAGAATTATCGTTGCTTAATTATCTCTAAAATAGTGCGTGGTTACCCTCTAGCCATTAACCACGCAAAATACTTCGGAATTAGTAGGCTTGCGGATATAACTGAGATGCTTTCTCATTTATTAATAATACAATCGATCAGAGTCGTGGGAAGAAATTTCACTCTCCATGCAATCCACTCCATCTCGGCCATCCACGGTAGCCAAAGACAGTTTTTTTTTCTCAGAAAATCGCTAGAGTAACTCAAAAGAAAACTGAGCCAGTATTGTGAGGTCTCCTTTGATTCCAATTTTTTTGTTGTTGTTTTTTTGGTTTTTTTTCTTTTCCTTTTTTTAAGCTTTTTGAAAGTAAAACCAAAATAGTATACATTGCGCATTTAACATTCGTATATTTTGACATATTATTTATTTCACTTTGGATTTGTCTTTTCAGGTGTGTGTTAATTTTGTCTATTTATTTACCGGATACAAATGAATCAATCAAGACGGCCGGAGAATGAATTATTGGACTCAGCAAGGACTAGCAGGCCAATGACGTACAATTTTTATTTACATACTTGGATACGTCAAAAGAAAAAGAAACAGATGTTTACTATTTAAATTTTTAAACGGATGATTTGCTTTAATTAGTCTATTTGTAACTTGTGATTGGTTAATAACAAATATGCGCGCGCATTACTGTAATTGGACTGTTTGCAGATTTATTAACCGGTGTCGAGAAAATCACGACATTTCTCGCTGATAACGAATCTCGGTCACAAAACAGGAATCCAAGAACAGACAGAACGTTGCTTTGAAAGTTCACAAGGCGGCAAATACAAGCAAAACAAGTATGTATCAACAGTTAAACTCTAAAAAGGATTGTGAAAATTTGTTTCCATTAAACAGCGCGCAACTTACAGGCTGGAAAAGGAACAAGAGTCGCGCTTCTTTTCGGGAAGGTCTCAGTGCTAAAAACCTTCAATTTGCATGGTTTTTCCGTTAGGATTCAGTCCACAGAGTCAAAAGGAATAACTTCTTTCAAAACCGTCACGTTTCACAAGCGGAATGAATCGGTTAAACTTAAATAATATTTAAAGAAAAGCCCGAGAATACAGGACATGTTAGAATGTTGTGAAGTGCACGTACGTGTGGCCAAAGTAAGCAGATTTGCAGGATTAAATAAGCTTTAGTAATATAGAGCTTTAGGCTCAAAACAAGGTTAAATTGGGGTTAATTAAGCGACAATTCCGCAAAGAATGTCAAGATTTCTTTTACATTTACAAGATTAAATAGGCTTTAGTTGTGTACAACCAAGGCTCGAGACAAATCAATTTTTTTAGGGTAAATTGAGCGATAACTCCGCCAAAAATGTACAGAAATCATCATATTTATTAGTTGCGTTTGAAAACTCAGTTGTTTTTCCTCGTCTTATGATTTTTCAGACCATCATCCAAGCGTAAACATTTTGAGCTTTGAGTTTCATGAAGATATGCAGAGAATTAATCCCAAATATCTCTGATTGCCAAAATAAAAACGTGACCGAGCATTTTCTCTATGTCATCTTTCCAAGTATTTCTGACACACGGCCATCTCTTATCTAAATACACAAACTCGGGCAATTTGTCGTTCACCCAGAAAAGTGGGTGGATCTCGCAGCCACCATTTTAACTCAACTACATGAAAGGGTCCAAAAACAACGAAGCGTCTTGTGTCTTCGCGTTTTCCAATAGGAAAAGACCGGTTGCCAAAACAAAAGAAAACAGCCCGATGTAATCGCATTATCTTTTCTTCAAGCTACGCAATCAGCGGAATATCAGGAAAAGAATCTATACATTTTTCTTTGTCTCAGAGTAATTTAAACTGATGTCAATCGGGGGTAAGTTAGTTTATGCTACCGTAAACAAGAATGGACAGCCTCGAGGGATGTTGTTTTAAGCCATTTTGGTCTAAAATGATTTTGGATTTCAACCAGTTAGGGCCGGAACAGGTCATACTTTGCACTCTGATATGAAGCTGGGTATCATTCATTGCCCTATTGACCTTAGGGTAAGATATACGGTACGAAAATTCTTAGTTCATTGATTGATCCTGTCGTTCCAAAATAAGCTTAATTTTATCGGTTCCGACTCATCTATTACACGTCTGAATATTCAACCATGCAAGGTTACGAAAAGGTTGCCATTTGCCTGACCGACAAATAGGCCTAATTCTGCATCAAGCTTGTTTATTTGTACTCTTTCATTTGATACTCGACAAAATATAACTCTTTTTCGCTTCGCCTTTTTCAAAAGGGGAGGGCTTGCCAAGCACAAAAAAAAAGCAAACAAACAAAAATAAAAAAAGAGAGCACTCATTGCAGCTGGCTGCCTCTATAAACTAAATAATCAACGGAAAATCGTGACAAAAAAAATCTACCCTTTTTTCATTCTGCCGCTGAGTCTTTGACGCAATTGGAAGAATGCATTTTATCTTCATGTTTATTTGTTTGTGATTTTTGTAAGCACAAATGGAAAACCCAGCGTGGAAAAGACGATTGCTTTAATATCGTTAAGTAAAATGCACACTTGGAAACCTTTAAGATTTGGAAAATCTTCATTGACATCGCACCGGCTTCCCAGCTTCTCAGCTTCTCAAAGATACTTGAGACAAAACACTTTGGCAAATTATCTCGTCTCGTGGACAATAAGACTTGACAGAGATAAAAACGATTCAAAAAAAAAGTGTTAAATCTTCAATTTGTTCGCGTGCATTAGCGCAACTCTATTCGTTACAATAACCAGCATGCCAGAAACACTTTAAAATTGCTAAGTGATAAATCTATTTGAATAATTGATCAAATAAACTTGGCGCCAAAATTTGACAAGTTCGCAAACACATTGACAGCTCCGAAACTGATTACAGAAAGACTCTGTTATTCGCAGGACATATTTGATTTCATTTGTTTAAACACTTTTTTCGCAACCTTTTAACTTTTTTTGAACTACATACGATTTTTTTCTTTTTTTGGCTCTTAACAAGACGTAAATTGTTAAATTATAGGATGTATTCAATCATCTCCAGAAAAACGCCTACATTTGATTAATTTCAATGGTGAGGAAATTGGAATGACGAAAAAGTGCTATTTTGTGTCGGCTTTAGAAAGGAAATAATAGTAAGATAACTGCGCTGGCCTTTTGTTATACAAGAGCCTGCCAAATGTGTCTGTAAGATTTTTTTCTATCATTTTGCAACAAATAATCGTTCTCGCGCGGTATTTACATAAGGAAGCATGCCCTTTTGGTAGTAGATACCTTTGTTTACTCACGACAATTCCGTCGTTCGGAAATTTTCAAAGCCACTGTGTTTATATGTCTTAATTTCTGTTTGTCTCAACAGAAATTCCCATATCTTGAAGCCAACATGAGCAACGTTAACAATACCACAGCAACGAATGGTAAGGCTAATAGTTAACACGGCACCAAACGAGATTATTTGAGAAAAAGTACTACAAATGTCGTTTTCTGATTTCTAATATCGTTTTTGGACCTTTGATTATTAGGGATATTTGATCTGTTAGGATGCTTAGCTGAATTTTTAGGCCGCAGAAAATGTCACGTGACAGCTCCCCCAGCTATCCCCGTAATTTTAAAACGAGCCGCTCTTGGTGTTCCGAAAATCCTAGCTGCCCTTATTTCGCCCTCTTAATGACATTTTTCGTCCCTTCTAACACAAATTAAAAGGAATTAACTTTTCATCTTACTAAAATTTAAGAAGAAGTCACTATTAAAAAAAAAAACACTAATTTCAGTTCTCTTCACAACACCATAGAAAACAATAGTTCCTCTTCACGATTTAATCGGAACTTTGAGCGCTCCGAACAGATGCTCACCGAATTGTATCGGTGGGTGCCTTTGAGTTAAGTCCTTGTCTAGTCCAGCAACAGATTCAACGGCGGCGGTTAGGTGAATGTAGACGCGAAAAAAGCCGGTTTCCTCTGCATAAAGCGATTTGGAGCATTATTCATCCCCGGCTGAATAAACGCTTTTGTTAAGGTTCACTCACAGTTCACCGATTCTTGCTTATAAACCAGATGGCGTGCGTTTCGCAAAGCTCCCACAGTAGGTTTTGGGCCAAAATTAAACGGTATTTTTCGTGTCCCTTCTCTTCACATTGCCGGTTGTTTTTCGTACAAACTAACTCAATGAGTTCCTTAATCATTTGCGGGAAATAATGACTTAATTAGTTTTTTTTTCTCCGGTGTCGCGAATCGAAAAATATTACTTTTGCATTGACATTGTATTAACTTAAAAAGCTTTAAAAAATATCTTTGGTTTTTGATAATGACGTTAAGACAGCGTCGAAACGTGGTCGTTTTTTAGCCATTCTTAAATCTTAAAATGATTTTAAGTGAGTTTTTTTTTCACAGTTGTTTACAGTCAATTTACAGTCTAAGTCACTTCTTCCTCGCTTTTAAACCTATCAAAAATTGAATTATTGGTTATGAAATTTGAGCAGAGTTTGGGAAATGTACGCCTGGCGAGAGAGAGACAACGAGGGACAACATTTCATGTCTAAAGCAGCCAGGCATGACACAGAGACCAGTCGCCGAACAACTGATCCTCCGACAATCTTGAGATCGACGCACCAGTGAGGTGCGAAGGACAAAGAACCTTCGGTACCTTAACAGGGGATTGGAATGGGCTCCCAAGTGGTAACGTTTAACGAGGGGAGGGAAGATCATGTTGTGCGCATAGATATGGCTTGCGCTTAAGATGCAATGTGAACTAAAACGTGAATTCGTCCTTTTTTCGCACCATCAATCAGGTTTATAATTGTCTCAAGCCGAGAACCCACGCAAAAAAAGTGTGTGGGTTTATTTTCCTGAAGAAATTATTTTCTGAAGAGTTCGTGATCAAATTCATACAGTGCCACTCTAACAAATTTGACTAAGTGACGTCAAGTCCTCAACCAGTTGATAAATTCTGCAGATAGTTCCTTAAAACCTCGGTCAAACGGAAACATTTAATTCAAATGTGCAATTGTCGACCTGATGGTCTGAGTTCGATGACGCGAGTTTGAGTCTCACAAAGCATCGTTTTAAATCTTATCTTTTCTTTTCTGTTTTTCCTTCCTTTTGGATCACAGATCACACACGGAAATAAATTTGATAAATAACGCAGTTTTATCCATAAGCTTCACTTGATTTTTTTTTAATTTATTGTACAGCAGATATGATTAATCAACTTACTATTAGGAATATCACTCACAGTCATAGCGTCGAGTACTTTCTTGCCGGAAATTTTCGCGTCATTAATTTTTTATCGCTGTTCCTAAAATTGAATTGTTGAAACAGGCCGTGATTAAGAACTTTGGAGATGATAACTGAACATACAATCCGAAATGTCACTTAATATCGCCATGGAGTACTTAACTACAGGAAATTTTTGTTTATCGTTTTTCCAAAAAATGGGTTGGGATCCGCCCATAATCAAGAGCTTTTGAACAGGAGATATAATCAGCCTACACAACACAAAATTTTCCTGACAACTGTAAAGCAATTGTTGTAGCCCTAAGTTCTGTTTCAAGCTCAATTCCTGACGTGGTTTTTTTCTTTGCACCCTTTGCAACGCCTCACATTATTGTGTAGAGTACAAATGAATGTTGTGTCTACCACAAATGATAGATCAGAGAATTAACTCTGCAGTGTGTGTCTAAAGTTAAGTGCTAAAGTGAACCCATGAATTTCCTACTGAGCTTTGCCCAGGTAAGGAAATGGGAGATCGCAAGAGACAAAGAAACAACTCTTTGACCTCGGCGGGAATCGAACCCACGACCTCCGGACTTGATCGTCCTTTGCTGAGCAACGGACGTAAAATCGTGCTCTATTTCTGACTTCCTTTCTTTATATGCATCGTTTGCAACGCCTCACATTATTGTGTAGGGTACAAATGAATGTTGTGTCTACCACAAATGATAGATCTGAGAATTAACCCTGCAGTGTATATTAAAGTGCTAAAGTGAACCCATGAAATTCGCGAGTCACCACCGAGATCAAAGATTCTTTTTTCTTTGCCTTGTGCAATCTCCCATTTCCTTAATAAGGCTAACGCTAATTGGGAAATTCATGGGTTCATTTTAGCACTTTTTAATGTGAGATAAAACATACACTGCTGAGTTAATTCTCTGATCTATCATTTCTCACATTATTGGTCGAGTGAACAAAATGAGCGAGCAACAGAACAATGCTCCCTGCCCTTGAAACAATGCAGCTGCAGGTTATCAAGATCCAATGAAAGTAGAGCTTTAGAACTGGTGCAGGGATGCTGTGACAGTAAACGGGGGCTTAAGGCCCGTTTAAACGGTTTCAACATTTGCTTCAACATGCGTTCAACACAGTTGTTGAACCAAATGTTGAGGGCGTTTGAACAGGTCGTTAAACATTGTTGAAAGCGTAAAAAAATGTTGAAGTTTTTTGAAAGTGTGTTGAATCAAATTTAAACTGGTTTAAAATCTTTCATTCAACATCGATTCAACATTTCCTTTGTTTTTGAAAACGTTGAATGGCGTTGAAACCGTTTGAACACTCCGTTCATCCAACATTTGCCCAACATCCGTTCAACTTTTGTTGAACGAATGTTGGGCAAATGTTGAAGGCGTTTAAATGGGTCTTTACCTGAAGGAGTGCGCGTGCTAAAAGAAGGGTAACTGATTGTGAAAACACGGTACAATATATATATTTGGCCAAAAAAGGCCTAAAAGCGAGCTCCACAATTCCTTTTTAATAGCAGTTGTAGAAGTCTGCTTATTGTATGAACGTAATAACCTTGCAAGTTTCTCATCCTTTCTGCAGTTATATATATTTTTAGTGCATATGCGGCAAACTGCTCATCAATAATACAATAACAATGTAATACAGAAATTCTACTTCTCACTTTTAGGTACAAACATCACCCTTGGACAAGATTACTCCACTTCCACACAGCAGCAGCTCGGCGGCGTTCCAGCGGATATCAAGATTGGCATGACACTGGCGTATGCCGTTATCTTCCTTGTCGCTTTGTTGGGCAATTCCTTTGGCTTGTTCGTGGTGTTAAAGAAATCATCCATCAATGAAACAAACTTATTCATCGCCAACATGGCTGTGGCAGACCTGCTTCTGACTCTCACGGTCATGCCTTACTCCGTCGCTTTCCTTTATCGTAACACCCGTTGGTTTGGCGGAGTATTGGGAAACGTTACATGCAAAATGCTGTGTTATGCCATACCTATTTCGATAGCGGCCTCGGTCCTTACAATGCTGTTCATTTCGATCGACCGATTTTACGTCATATTCTATCCCTTGAGACAAAAGATCTTTCAGAGGCCGAAGATCCTGTCAGCGCTAATTTGGATCATATCGTGTGTCATAATGTCCCCATACGTGTTATTTTTTCAAATCGAGTATAAACCACATGAAAAAAGTTACTATTGCACACAGGTGTGGCCTTGGGCAGATCCAAACGATCAAACATTAGAAGGAACTTTTCGCGTGCTCAAGATATTTCACATCTGTGTTTTTATCATGATTTACGCGTTGCCGCTCTTCATAACCATCACTATCTACATCTTGATTTGCCGTACGTTACTGCTGCGAAAAATTCCAGGAAACGTCACAGACAGTAACCGCGCCGCGGCTGAAAAATCCAAACGTAAGGTTGTACGGTTGTTGGTCATCATATGCGTGGTGTTTGCGCTGTGCTGGTTTCCAACTTACGTGAATCATTTTTTCTGGTACGTACGTCATGATCTAGGGCACTTATTACCGATGGAAGTTCAGCTGGTTTTTAGCTGGATAGCCCATGCCAATAGCGCCATCAACCCCTGCCTTTATATTCTGTTGAACCGAAGTTTTCGCAATGAGCTGTTTTCTATTTTCGCCGATTTATGTCCACGAGAAACAGTGCCGATTACTGTCGCAACAACACCAGCACGCGGAAATGCAACTAGGGGATGGATGGAAGGCCAGCGTATTCACTGTCCCGAAGCTCCGGAGAGAATAAGAGTGATTTCAGTAACTTAGCGTTCTCGCGGCAGTCAGAGATAAAACGGGCTGCTCGCAGCGGAGGAACCCGAGGACGAAAAGACCTCGTTTACAACTCGAACCTGTGGATCCAACCAGCGGCTTATCGGTGCCAGACGATGACGTCATCCTCAAGCAACCGAGTAGTAGGCTCGGTGAGAAGCCACAAACGAGAGCCCGCGAAGCCAACAAGAGGTCTTTTACAACACGAATCCGTAGATCTATTCAGCGGCTTCTTGATATCTGAAAATGACGTCATCATTAAGCTCGTTTCCAGCTTTTCTCAGATATATTTAGTGCAGACTTCTACTATGTTCACGGTGACACCTTGAATTGACGATCAGAGAGGCTTTTATAAACGTCATCCTTCGGACGCCACTGTACACTAACGTGCGGTCTGCTGTGTTTTTCAAACATCTCCCCATTTACGCTGCTAAACAATCCAACATCGGATGTATATACATACATTTATTTATTTGTAAATGGTACATCTCTCATTTATTCATCACAATCCAACATTGTTGGACCAAATTTAGCCGGGACTTGAATTTCTTCAAGCGAACCCAAACGATATAAATAAGCTCGTATCACTGACTTTTAAGCATCTTTATGGTATCAACATCTTGGTAAATTCTCGCGCCAAAAAAAAGAAACGCTGAAAACGCTTTTGAACAATAACTTGTAAATAATAAACCAAAAGCGTTCTTGAACAGTGAGCGAATGTCTCTTCTTAAACTGATTCCCTCGAAATAAGAATTGTCGTAAAATTTTCTCTACGGCTTTCCATGATCGTTGGATGGTTCGTAGTATTTCAAAAAATGCTATAAAAAGAATAGGTCACCATGCTCGCGGAACTGAGTTACGATCCACCCAAGTTATCCCATAATTGCTTGAAATATTCACTTTTAAATACGAGTCTATTTAAACAGTTCTTGCCACGTCTGGTGGAAACAAGAATTGAATATTAAAAACAGAACTTAGTAAAACGTTATACAGTGAATGTACAAGATGCGACTAATCCCTAATGGCACTTTCCCGGGATACTTAATGTGAACGCTAAAAGGTCACGACGTTTCGGCCTCTCCTAGGCCATTTTCAAGTGCGAATAAAAAATAAAAAACTTAGCATTAAAAAGGATACAAACAGTTTAAAATTAGTAAAAATGTCATGAACGCTAAAATGTAATAAGACATGTCAATTCTAAATAAATATAAAGTTAAAAAAGGACATAAAACAATGAAACAATGAAGCAATAATGAGGCTCGTTAAGAACTGATCTAAACAAATAATTTCGCGCGGATGGAATCAAACTGTTTGTTTATGCATTAGTGTTAGTTTCAGTTCTTTGTTGAAAAGCATTCAAAAATAAGACAATCAAGTTTTTTCTGACACTTTCTTAAAAATTTAAAACTTCGCGCAATGTCATTTGGGCCATATTGTGCTGCTCTCTCGGGTGGTTTCGGATTGCCAATCCCTTAAGTTTCTCTATTCGCTGGTGAAGGTGTCGGCACGTGTAACCGACATAACCTGCATCGCAAAGGCCACACTGAAAATGATACACAGCGCATTGTTGATTCACAAGGGGTGGCTTGTCTTCCCTCAGTTTTATTTCATCCTTGATCTTCCGACTTGTGTACGCTAGGCTGATATCCAAATTGATCTTCCGACTGAGGTCTCCAAGTTGTCTGCGCACTGCGTTTGCAGATTTCTGATCTTTGAAAGGCAACAACGATTCTGATTGGGGATTCTCCCTTGCTCCCAATTTCCCAATGCGGCCAACCTTGACGGAAATCTTAAGCTCTCAGTTCTATTAAACAGTTTTTTGTGTAGAAAACTACTATCAGCCAATCATGAAGTGAGATTACATTCAGCATCACCGATCTGTGATCGATGACAGGCGATAACAGCTCCATAACCATATTGCACTGATTGCGTTTTTGATTCCCAGTGCGCAATTGTTTAATATCATAATTTTTGTTTCTCCTTGGTCGTTTTTGAGTTGTTTTTTGTCAACAGGCCTCCTTTTTCCAGATTCAAAATGAAAAAGGATGATTCAGATGCTGGTACAAGTTGTCATCTCATCAATGATGGATTGTTAGCTGTAATTTCATGCAATATCTTTGTGGAAGGTTACATGAATCAGCATACCACATCCCAGAGCCAACCTTGAATATGTCGTTCAAGTTTGTTCGGAATAAAATCCTAAGTATGAATATCACGTGTAATTTGGAAGCTACCTAACAGTACGTTTTATATGGCGTTGTGCGTTATTGGATATTTTACAAACAGCTTTTCTAGAATCTTTCCCTTGTTAAGCTCATTCTAAGTCCAGGTTTCAAATCTCGACCTGTGTTTTTGTATACCTACCTGAACGGGTGCGGTTGTTTTCGCAGTGACTTACTAAGGTGTGAAACAGCTTCTAGCCTTCTGCTGTTTTTGTATCAAAACGAAATACAACTTTTTGTTAACCGGACACGTTATTTCATTGACTTTGTTGTGTTTGATGTTGACAATTGTCTCACAAATGTCTACACTACAATGAGCTGCACTCTCGACATAAATTAACGGTTAACTTGTTGACAATACAATCTAATTTCAAGTTCGTTGGAAAACTTGAAAATAATATTTTCGTGTCGGACAAAACAGGATTTGATTATCGTCTATTTTCACTTTTAAATTTTCCGGGACGTCGCCATTTTGGATTGCATGATGTCATATGGTGACCCAATTGTTTCGCACAAAAGAACTTATGCTCACTGATCATAAAATCCAAAAGGCGGCGCCAGGGAAATTTAAAGCGAAGATATTCAAATGTAATTTTTAGGTCAGTTGAATAGTCTTTCCACTTTTCAAAATAGAATTTAGAAGTAAGGCATTATTCCCTACGATTGAACATCAATTTGTTGCCAGAGTGGACTTTCCCTTTAAGGCTGGTTTCCATATGATCGCAGATCGCAATAAGGTCTGCGATCGTCTGCGATCATATGGAAACTACTTCTGCGATCGTCTGCGATCCTGCGATCGTGATCGCAGAAGATAGAACCATGTTCTATCTAAAGGCTGGTTTCCATATGATCGCGGATCGCAGATCGCAAACAATCGCAATTGATCGCAGACGATCGCAGGAGATAGAACATGGTTCTATCTTCTGCGATCGTCTGCGATCACGATCGCAGGATCGCAGACGATCGCAGAAGTAGTTTCCATATGATCGTAGACGATCGCAGACCTTATTGCTATCTGCGATCTGCGATCTGCGATCCGCGATCATATGGAAACCAGCCTTTAGATAGAACATGGTTCTATCTTCTGCGATCGTCTGCGACGATCGCAGACCTTATTGCGATCTGCGATCCGCGATCATATGGAAACCAGCCTTTAAGCACTAACTGTGAAAATATACTTCTGTATTAAGAGGCACCGTCCTTAATTGAGGGTAAAAATGTGCTAGAATACAGAAGTATTTTGCACAGTTTAGGACTATGGGAGAAAAGCAGATCTTAGTATGGGCTACTGGAATCCAGAAAAAAAATTGGAAGTAGCGGGGAATTTTTGAGAGATAATTAAGCAACAAATATTCTAAAATGCAGTAAAATACAAAGCAATATATGGCGTTTTTTTCCAAATTGAAGCTTTATTATCTCTGAAAAATGCACGGTTACCCCAATTTTCTTTTTGGATACTTAGAGCACTTGCTAAGTTCTGCTTTCTCTGCATAGTTTAAAGCCGCGCAAAAATATCCTTGTATTAGTAGGCACCGTCCTTAAGTAATTTTTTTAAGCATTCTACCATTTGAGGAGTTGAGCAGCTAACTCTTTGACTCAGGCACAAATACCACAGGCAGGACTCGAAGTCATTTTTACTATTTAATTATCTGGTGCAATAAAATTTGCAAAACAACTATTTCCTGACCTGTTTCTTTTATTGTTTGTCCTTTCCTTGGTTTATTACATTGAATAACATTTTAAACTCGGAAACAACAGGGACTGTGGGGAGAAGTTATGAAATTATCAAGAAAATTCACCTTGGGTGATCATATCCTCAATTCTCATGACCTCAGGAGTTGAATAAGCATTGATATTACAAGGAGAAATTTGCTGCTGATCACTGTTGGGGCTTAAACGGTTAAGCTATCTCAGACGCCTTTTGGTCACATGTTCTCAAACGCATGTAGGTTCCCAAGTAAAGAATAGGGAAAATGTTGCAACCAGAAATGAAATGAAAGTAAACAAACGGTTTGTTGAAGGGCAAGTCTAAATATATAACAAAGCACTTAATGTATGGTCCCTTGGGAAACTAACTGTTATGTTATGTTATGTTATGTTATGTTATGTTATGTTATGTTATGTTATGTTATGTTATGTTATGTTATGTTATGTTATGTTATGTTATGTTATGTTATGTTATGTTATGTTATGTTATGTTATGTTATGTTATGTTATGTTATGTTATGTTATGTTATGTTATGTTATGTTATTCCAATTCGCTCAACTCCTACATTCTAGCCAAACTATCCAGAAACAAAACTGGTGGGAACGGCGTTCAAGTTAAGACAGAGATTAAAACTGAAGTTTACCGTCATGTGCTCACGTTCTCTACAAACCTAAATTCGGCAATTTCATGTTGTTGTTTGGCCGAAGACGACGAAGAATTGTACCAAAATTTATAATTATTTTGTGGCCTTCTCGTTAGTGGAGATGACTAGGCCTTGCTATCCAAACAATGTTTCTACTATAAGTCCCTACAAAAAAATGATATTATATTACTGAGTAAGGGGCTGTTTACAAGGAGGGAGGAAGATCCTGAGGGCGGATCATCTTAGCGCCAAATGTTTTCTCTATTCAGTTTACATGCAAAAAGTTGCACTTGGCTGAGAGATAGGGAGATCCTAGCACCATGTAAACTACTTTCGCTCGGACGATCCTAGTACTAGGGACAAAAAGAACAAACATGGCGGCAGCCGGGCGTTCAGCTGCTCAAGGCTGACAGTTCTTCTTCTTTTCCTTGTCCACTTGGTAACCACTTCGGCCGAAATTTCTGCATGTAAAGCAAACGAAAAGTTTTTCCGCCTTCTCGGATCTTCCTCCTTCCAAGAAAACAGCCCCTAATACTCTTACAAATCCTTCGAAAGTCAAGCGGCCATAGAAGTGCCTCCCTCCCCCCTCCCTTCCTCCTCCGTTTTAGACATGAGCCTGGCAATTTACATGCTGGCTAATTTTTTATATGCCCCTTCTATTCCTTATAAAATTATTTATTACACTCATTTTGAAATCACTGGTGATCCTTGCAATCTGATTGGCTCTCAACAGTGCGATTTATTCCTAAATTGCACCATTTTTTATCTAAATAGCATCCTTTCTTTAGCCCATCAAAATGAAAATGAAGTAACAAAAATAGAATGTAATATTGACAATAAAACGCTGTGCTTTCAAAATAGGTGTAATAAAGTGGTAATTGAACTTTGTGTCGTGCAATTTTGGTCTGACATCATGCTTGTGATTTCACATCGAACTCACGCTGCGCGCTCATTCGATTTTAAAATCACGCGTATGATTTCAGGCCAAATTGCACTCCACTCAGTTCAATTACCATTATTTATCAGTGTTAGATTACTTTCGTATTCACGGAAAGTTGATATGGAAATGCTTATTTAGTCAAAAGTTCTGGATTCTGCAACAGTGAACTTCCATCTCAAGCAAGTTAGCTATGGGACCTAAGTGCTGGTAAATTTCACCTAAGTTGTTGTAACTCGCCTTACGAAATTAGTATGTTCGGCAACCAGCTGTTCGGCACATAGGCACTTAGAGCACATTGACGACACTCCTTAGTCTGTTTAAGGTTGCCTTACTCTTGGTGAATTAAACCTCAGTTATTGTAACTCGTTGCATCTTCAAGTCTAATGGTTAGAACACGTTGATGACACTCCTTGGCCTGCTCAAGGTCGCCTAACTATCGGTGAAGTTCACCTAAGTTATTGTAACTCGCTGCAACATCAATATGTTCGGCACCAAGCTTCTCAAGTCTAATGGTTAGAGCACGTTGATGGCACTCCTTAGCCTGCTCAAGGTCGCCTAAGCCTTGGTGTATCACACCTAAGTTATCGTAACTCGTTGCAACTTTAATATGTTCGGCGCCAAGCTTCTCAAGTCTAATGGTTAGAGCACGTTGATAACACTCCTTAGCCTGCTCAAGGTCGCCTAAGTCTCGGTGGATTAAACCTAAGTTATTGTAACTCATTGCAACATCAATATGTTCGGCACCAAGCTTCTCAAGTCTAATGGTAAGAGCACGTTTATGATACTCCTTAGCCTGCTCAAGGTCGCCTAAGTCTTGGTGAGTTACACCTAAGTTATTGTAACTCGTTGCAACATCAATATGTTCGGCGCCAAGTCTCTCAAGTTTAATGGTTAGAGCACGTTGATGATACTCCTTAGCCTGCTCAAGGTCGCCTAAATCTTGGTGAATTAAACCTAAGTTATTGTAACTCCTTGCAACACTAATATGTTCGGCACCATGCTTCGTAAGTCTAATGGTTAGAGCACGTTGC
This sequence comes from Pavona decussata, assembly GCF_977016875.1. Taxonomy (NCBI): domain Eukaryota; kingdom Metazoa; phylum Cnidaria; class Anthozoa; order Scleractinia; family Agariciidae; genus Pavona; species Pavona decussata. The sequence continues at coordinate 2,036,363 of NW_028145619.1, forward strand.
TGATACTCCTTTGCCTGCTCAAGGTCGCCTAAGTCTTGGTGAATTAAACCTAAGTTATTGTAACTCCTTGCAACATTAATATGTTCGGCATCAAGCTTCTTAAGTGTAATGGTTAGAGCACGTTGATGACACTCCCTACCCTGCTCAAGGTCACCTAGTTGTCGGTGAATTTCACCTAAGTTATTATAATTCGTTGCAACATTAATATGTTCGGCACCAAGCTTCTTAAGTGTAATGGTTAGAGCACGTTGATGACACTCCCTACCCTGCTCAAGGTTACCTAGTTGTCGGTAAGTTTCACCTAAGTTATTAAAACTCGTTGCAACATTAATATCTTCAGCACCAAGCTTTTCCAGACCAATGGTTAGAGTGCGTTGATGAAACTCCTTGGCCTGCTCAAGGTCGCCTAAGTCTTGGTGAATTACACCTAAGTTATCGTAACTCATTGCAACATCAATATGTTCCGCACCAAGCTCTTCAAGTTTAACGGTTAGAGCACGTTGATGATACTCCTTGGCCTGCTGAAGGTTTCCTAAGTGTCGGTGGATTACACCTAAGTTATTGTAACTCGTTGCAACATCAGTATGTTCGGCACCAAGCTTCTCAAGTCTAATGGTTAGAGCACGTTGATGACACTCCTTAGCCTGCTCAAGGTCACCTAAGTCTTGGTGAGTTATTCCTAAGTTATTGTAACTCTTTGCAACATCAATATGTTCGGCACCAAGCTTCTCGAGATAGGTAGATAGAGCCCGTTGATGACACTCCTTGGCCTGGTTAAGGTCGCCTAACTTTTGGTGAATTACACCTAAGTTATTGTAACTCGTTGCAACATTAATATGTTCGGCACCAAGCTTCTCGAGATAAGTAGATAGAGCACGTTGATGACACTCCTTAGCCTTTGTAAGGTCGCCTAAGTCTTGATGAATTCAACCTAAGTTATTGTAACTCGTTGCAACATCAATATGTTCGGCACCAAGCTTCTTAATTCTAATGGTTAAAGCACGTTGATGACACTCCTTGGCCTGCTCAAGGTCGCCTAAGTCTTGGTGAATTAAACCTAAGTTATTGTAACTCGTTGCAACAATTATATGTTCGGCACCAAGCTTCTCAAGTGCAATGGATAGAGAACGTTGCTGAAACTCCTTGGCCTGCTCAGGGTCGCCTAAGCCTTTGTGAATTAAACTTAAGTTATTGTAACTCAATGCAACTTCGAGATCGGTACTTCCTAGTTGTTCCAGCTTAAGAGCAAGTGCGTATTCGTGGTACATTTTTGCACTGTTAAATTCACAGTGCCTTCCACATATCCTGCCAAATGCTTCAAAGTTCACTCGATAAAAATTGCCTGAAATATATTTAGCATGAACTTGAAATGGGGTTCCCCTTGAAAACACATCATCAATCATAAAAATTAAACTTTTTAAATGCGGGACGACATGTAGAGTGTCCAATGCCGAGGGGCTTTCTTGTGGGAGGGTGTTGATAAACTGGTTGAATGATTCAATAGCCCCATTGATGATTTCTATGTTATTATCCTCTGGGTTGTCCTTTAGTGCAGTTTTGATTACATCATGTACAACCTGGTGTACACGAATGAAGCAACAATTTTCGTCTACATCAAATAGCAGTAGTGATGAGCATCTCTTTAGTCTCATGCAAATCAATTCTTTATCTAGATCTTTGCTATTTTCATCTACGGTTTTTATGTAATTGATTCCAATATCCACGCTTAACGGTTTGGGTGCACAAATTGAAAGTAAAGAGAATAAGTGATTCACAACTTTGTCGGAACCGATCTCCTTTTCAACGGCTAGAGCTATGGCTGCGGTCATGGAATTTGGGTAGCTAAGGTTTGTTTCGGCGAGAATTTCCTCAGTAATTCTCCGTTGACCTTTTCCTAACACGTTTAGATATTCTTTCCATCCGAAATGTGATGACGCTTTGTTCCGCTAAGCCTGTTTGACAAAAGTTGCGGCGCTCGCTAAAGCAAGAGGTTGGTAGTCCAATGCTTGTGCAACTTCGTTTTCCTGCTTGCTGTTGGGAAGGCCAGAAAGCATGGACAATAAAGAACTGGCCTCGTCGTGATTCATATCTTTGCTTACAGAGATGTGATTGATGCACGAACTTGGTAAGGGAATAGATGCGGTGTCCTGCGTTGTAATCAACAATTGACCCTTTCCCCACGCCTCATTGCCAGAGTCTGGAAGATGAACATGCAGAGAAGATAAGCTTACAAGTGACATTGTCAACCAAGAGTAGCCATGACGTGTACAAGGTAATTTTTGCGCCAATAAGCATCTTAAGATCAGCTATCTTCTCGTCAATTTTCGAATTCTCGGAGTCTAGGATTTGTTGTAAATGAATATTGCGGACACCTTAATTGATGAGCAAAGGAGGCATACGACTCCAGTACATAATCTGGACTTGAGGCATTTAGAGTCATCACAAATGGCGTACCACATGGCATTTATTTAACTTCGTCAAGGAATCGTCTAGCCAAAAGTCTTGCTAGCTTCGGTTTGCCACTTCCAGGATTCCCCGAGATGTATAGATAGGTTAGACTGCTTTCATTGGCCTCGTTTAGCTCCTTAAGCCGTTCTGCTATTTCAGCTACATCACGATCGCGAGTTCCGATGTCGTGTGAAGGCTTCGGAGAAAGAATACAAAAAGAAGTAACCTCTTTCTGCAGCTGATCTTCCAGGACCTGCCGCTGTTCTTCGACGATCTGTCGCTGATCTTCTAGGGGTGGCGAATGGTAGATGCGAGACTTTGCGAGACGGCGAGACTAGCGTTTTTCTTTGCGATTCCAAGACATTTTGAATTTTTTAATTGCGAGACCGAGACTTCAAATTGTTTTGAGTGCGAGCGCGAGGCGTTCAGACTCTTAAAATTCGAGCCCCAGATTTCGTTGAGATGTAATGAAAATGAGCTATAATGAGCGTGTACAGTTTTGTAGCTTTTTGTGGAATTCAGACAATTTAGGAGAAGTTAGGATTAACTTTTTCTCGGAAATTGAAAGTTGCTTTAATGAATTTCAATGTCAAGTGACGAGAAAACGTCATTTAAAATAAACCAAAAAAAAAAGTAGTTAGATATTTGGGTGTATAAGCACACTTTTGAAAATTTCACTGAATTCATACCTGATTCAACAATGAACTCAAAAAACATAAATCCTCGGTTTTTCAAAAACCTAAATTTTTATCCTCGGTTTCTCAAAAACCTAAATCCTCGTTTTTCATAAATGACACATAATTTGGCCCCAACTCACAAACAATCATCGATTAAATCCAACCAACTCATCAATCGCTGATTTGAATGACGAATACAATATTTTTGAACACCAATTTGGATAAAAAAATTATCTAATCTAATTTATATGAACAACCAATTTGATCATAATGATAAAACATATTTTATTCATCCAACATTTGAGAATTACGGAGCCTCAGATGATGGTTACATAATCAACCGAAAAAGATTGGAACCAAGAAAAGGATATTTGTCTGAGAACGGCTATTATATAATTTCTCCGGGACGTAACAATACATGCCCCGCTCATCGATTCGTCTATGAGGCTGTTAATCAATCAATAATTCCACCTGGAATGCAAATTCATCACATCAATTGTGACCGCCAAGACAATTCAAGTGAAAATCTTTCGTTGGTCACAGCATCTGAAAATATCAAATATATGCATCAAGCCAGAAAAGAATTTTTGAACAGCTCATACTCTGAAGAAGAATTGAGAGTTGTCAATAGATTAATGGAATTTCCACCAATGGAAGACAATGATTGTGAGTTTACAAGAACGGAAAACAAGATTATCAATAAGATGTATTATAGGTTGTGTCACAATTTGGATGACATTAATTTTCCACTGTATCGTGATTAATGATGTTGAATACAAGGCTAATTTAATCAACATTTTGATTTGACTATGAATGATGTGGTTTTGGAAGACAGTTTTGGTGCAAAGTCAATTTGGTAGACACTTAAGAAGGTAGTGATAGTAATAATTAAGATGAAAAAAAATGAAAAATCAGAAAACGCTAAAATGGATTCTCAAGCTGGTGAGAATGCATCTTCATCAATTCCAGCATCAAAGACTATTATTAATGATGGAAAAACATATTATGTTCATCCAATTTATAATAATTACGCAGGATCAGAAGATGGATACATTATTAATCGCAAGACATTGAAACCAAGTCAAGGTAGATTAAGACAAGATGGTTATTTTGATATATCTGTTCGTAATAAATTATTTTGCACAAGAAAACAAGCACATCGAATGATTTGGGAAGCTGTCAATCAACAATTAATACCAGATAAGTATCAAATACATCATATTAATTGTGATAAACAAAATAACTCGATTGAAAATTTGGAGCTTGTAACCAGACAAAAAAACATGAAATATGAAGGATTGAAAAGAAAGGGAATGAATTATAAATGAAAGCAAAATGTTGAAATGAAATGTGATGTTTTTTATTATCATCATATTTATACCAACTTTAGAGCTAATAAATATGGACAAATATACAACAAAAAAACTAATAGAGTTTCAATTGGTAATCTAAAGCCAAATGGTTATATGAAAATAACATTATCACAAATTGGTTTACAAAGAAAAACTATTGATGTCCATCGATTTGTTTTTGAATGTATTAAAGGTGATATTCCTGATGGAATGCAAATTAATCACAAAGATTCAAATAAACAAAATAATTGTATAGACAATCTTGAATTAATGACTCGGTCAGAAAATGTTAAACATGCTTATAAAGTCAAGAAATATAAAACAAAGATTGAAATTACAACTGATAAACCCATTGAATCCATCAAATTGGATATTAAAATGAAAGAATCAGATGATGAGTTTACGGAAGATGAGAAACAAAAAATTGATAAAAAATACAATTCAATGATGAAAAAAATCGAAAATGGAAACTTTCCATTCAAAAAACATTTACGAGAACATTTTCCAGACGTTGAATTTTGGTAATTTTTTGTCAAACAACCTGTGTATTCAATGCGTTGAGTATACAGGCCGTATGGCTCAACAAATAAATAAGAGAATGTACCCGTCAGATGTACAACGGATATCTGACATGAATGTTGTTGGCAGTCAACATTCATTAGCTAATCTGCCACAAACTTTGAACGCACCTTTTGAAAATAATATGTTGTATTATTATAAGATGAATAAATCTAATCTATCCAAATTAACGAAAAATCAGTTAATTGAATTATTACTCGCTAAACAAAAACCGGTTCCAAAGCCTCGAACTAAGAAAATGGTTCCAATTCCAAAGCCTAGACAATCTGTCAAACAAATGGTAAAAGATTATGAGAATACAATCATCAAACCACCTGTTCAATTTAGAGATGGAGCTCAACCTTTGCCGAGAAACAACATAATTCCACCTCCGATTCAATTTGCTGATAAACCCAAAGCTGCACCCAGAGTGAAAAAAGTATCATTTGATAATCAATTAATACCCAGACGTCCAATTCCAATGCCTCGAAAAAAGAAAGTGACTCCGATTTCAACACAAAGAACTCAAATCACAGAAGTTGCAAGAGCATTCAAGGGATATACAAAATCTTATGAAGTTGGAATTAAAAATGAAACAGATCCTTTGATTCAAATGAGTTCAACCAGATTAGCTATTGCTCATTTTATGAAACAATTATTACCTCAAATGAAAGGAATTAAATTTATTGAAACTTTGACAATTTATTTTGAACAACAAAAAGGAAACCAAACTGTCTCCAGAATTGGATATTTTAATAGTAAACCAAAAACAATAACTAATGCCAATGATTTTCAAGAATCTTTGGATGTTAATGTTGAACAAATTATGAATGATATTCACAAATGGATTAGTGAAGGTTCAGCTTGGTTAATTAAATCAATCAATGGACATTACATTAATATTATCAAATATGAGCCTCTTACTGGAAGTTCTTACATTCAACTTCCAACTGAACTTCAACATCATCAAAAAGGAATAATCAATCTACAAAATAGAGACAATGAATGTTTTCGTTGGTGTCACGTTAGACATTTAAATCCACGAAATGACAATCCACAAAGAATCAAAAAAACTGACAAATCATTTGTCGAAAAATTGGATTACCAAGGAATTGAATTTCCAGTTTCAGTCAAACAATACAACACAATTGAAGCCCAAAACAGTATTAACATCAACGTATTCGGTTATGAAAACAAACAAACTTATCCAATTTATGTGTCCAAAGAAAAGTTTGAGAATGTGATGAATCTATTGCTAATCTCAGATGATGAAAATAAACATTACTGTCTTATCAAAGATTTTAATCGATTTATGCACCACAAAACCAAATCACATCAAAGAAAACATTTTTGTATGCATTGTTTGCAATGTTTTTCATCAGAACGAGTTTTAACCAAGCATAAGGAAGTATGTATTGAAATCAATGGTGAACAAGCTATCAAAATGCCTGAGGTTGGCTCAAAAATAAAATTCACAAATTATAATAAACAAATGCAAGCGCCATTCGTGATTTATGCAGATTTTGAAGCAATCACTGAGCCAATTCATGGTTGTAATCAATCTAACCAACAATCTTTTACTGAAGCTTATCAAAAACACACTGATTGTGGTTATGGATACAAAGTTGTTTGCTGCTATGATGACAAATATTCCAAACCAATAAAATATTATCGTGGAGAAAAAGCTGTTTACAAATTCATGGAGGCAATGCTTGCTGAAGTCAAATACTGCAGACAAACTATTAAATACAAATTCAATAAACCATTAGTTATGTCTCCAGAAGATGAAGACAAATTCCAAAAAGCAACATCTTGTCATATTTGTGGTAAAAAATACAAGAAAACAGATAAACGTGTCAGAGATCATTGTTATATTAATGGCGAATTCCGTGGCTCAGCCCATAATCAACGTAACAGGGATTTTACAATAACTGACAAAATCCCCGTAATATTTCATAATTTGAAAGGATATGATAGTCATTTTATAATGCAAGAAATTGGTAAAATTATTGAGACCAATACTTATATGGATAGAAAAGGTGAAACCAGACAACACAAAATTAATGTAATCCCAAATAATATGGAGAAATACATGGCCTTCATGTTGGGTTATAATTTAGTATTTATCGACAGTCTTCAGTTTATGAATCAATCATTGGCTAATCTTGTAAAGAATCTACCAGAAGATGCATACAAATATACCAATGAAGTCTTTAAAGGTGAAAAACTGCAATTAATGAAACAAAAAGGAGTTTATCCGTACGATTATATGAGTAATTTTGATAAATTCAATGATACTCAATTACCAACCAAAGATGAATTTTACAGTCAAATGAATAATACACATATTACTGATGAAGAATACAGTCATGCACAAAATGGTTGGAATACTTTTAATTTGAAAAATATGGGCGAATACCATGATTTATATCTCAAATCTGATATTTTATTGCTGGCTGATGTATTTGAAAATTTCAGGAAAACATGTTTGGAATATTATAGATTGGATCCATGTCATTATTTTACATCTCCGGGATTATCTTGGGATGCAATGTTGAAAATGACTGAAGTCAATTTGGAACTCATTACGGATATTGATATGTATCAATTTGTTGAAAAGGGCCTTCGTGGAGGAATCAGTTACATAGCCAATAGATACGGTAAAGCCAACAACAAATACATGCAAAATTGGAATCCCAATGAAACAAGTAAATATCTCATGTATTTGGATGCAAACAATCTTTATGGTTGGGTTATGTCACAATATCTTCCAACTGGGAATTTTAAATGGTTGAATAAACAACAAATAAAACCAAACATTATGGCCCGACAGAATGTAATTTATATCGAGGCGTGGTGTTCACGTGATAATCCGGTGGAGGTGGGTCGTACCAGGTGCGGATAGCACCGTAAGGTAGCCAATGAGCTTAGAGCAAATGATAAAGCGTGGTTATGAAATAGAAATTTTTCCGAGGTAGTCTTCCTTCTTCTCCTCGCCATCAGATTGAACAGATCCATAGAAATCTCTTTAACAGATCGCCAAGAAATCCTTTTTCAGGCAAGTAGCTCATTAATTGTTTTCTTTCTCAATTATTGGAGATCTAAACTCCTTTAGTTTATATTTGGTTCAAATTTTGGATTTCCCTCTTTTGCTTTCTATTATGGCAAAGACACGTGTTTTAGTTCTCGGCCACTCGTTTATTCGCCGTTTCCACGATTTTCTTTGTCACAATTTTAACCAAAAATTTACGGAAAACTTACACATACCTGGGGATCTTTGTATCAAATGGCATGGCATAGGGGGAAGAACAATTGCTGAAGTTGTTCAATATGATTTGACGATAGTTCAGTCCTTTGCCCCGGACATTGTTGTTTTACAATTGGGTACAAATGATCTTTCAACCCTATCCGCCGTTGAAACTGGCTCGGCTCTTGAGGATCTAACTCGTTTGCTATATGAGTCATACGGTGTGCGGCTGGTCTGTGTTTGCCAGACGATTTTTCGCAGGGATGCTCCTCTATTTAATAACCAAGTGAAGTTATTAACTAAGTATCTAAAGGTCGTATTGGAGCCGCTCCCTTACGTTGTTTATTGGCGACACCGAGGCTTTTGGAATTGTAAATCACGCTTTCTAGCACGGGACGGCGTTCACCTCAACTCTTTAGGTCACTACAAATTTTTTCGTAGCTTGAGAGGGGCGGTTTTACGATGCTTGCGGTCTGTACAGGCCAAAAATTAGTTTGCTCTACTTCATCAATTTGCTCTCAATTTGCAATTCTCTCGCCATTTCAGTTTTATTTGTTCGCCAGGCCAATGTGTTTTGTTTCCCGCCTAGCCTATTGTTCACACATGGTGTTGTTCATTGCCTGTGTGGCTTGGTGGATAAAATATGTTCAAGTCGCGGTTATAACATACCGTGCAAAATATGTTCAAGTTGCGGTTGTAATATACCGTGCAAAATATGTTCAAGTCGCGGTTATAACATACCGTGAAACATATGTTCAAGTCGCGGTTATAACATACCGTGCAATTGACGGCCTTGGCTTTGTTATTTTTGTGCAATCACTTTGCCTTATCAGTGTACAACTATTGATCGCCCCCTCCAGGGGTGTGTCCAATGCACTTGGCATTTTGTGATTTTGCACTTGTTTTTGTTCCTGACAGAAATGGCCTTCTGTGTGTTTGGTCTGGTTTTTAACTTTCGATTAGATTCGTATTACCTCGCCGGCTTGGAAGTGATTTTCCTGATTTTTCTTTCGTAAAAACGCCCCTCGCAAGATCTATTCTGTTTCATTTCCAGACAACAATCCCGGGCGGCTACAGTTACATGCATTGTCACAGTTATTTTAGTAATCCGACGTCCAGCGTTGTGTCTGCCTTCTCATATTTTATTATCAATTGTATTCTGTAAGAAATGCCTCCTAAAAAGCGTGCCGCCCCTAAGACTTCCACGGCTTCTGCAACTTCAACACGAGCCAAAAGACCTCGAGCCTCCATAGTGACCACAGTTTCCGAGAGCGTTCCAGTCCGTGTTGACGACACCTCTTTGACCCGAGGCACAGTTTCCTTGGACGTTTCCGCCATTTCATCAACCATATCTGCCGTGGTCTCTCAAGCCATAAAGACTGCCTTCTCGCCAGAAAATCTAGCTGTTCTTCTCGAAAGCAGTAGACCTCCACCAGCCGTTTTGCCTGTGTCTCCCCAGGGTTCCTCTGGCGCTCTTGATGACGCTGTCAGTGCGGAGGTGATTGATATAATCCAGGACAACTCGTCAGACAATGCCGCAGTGGTTGACATTATCAATAAGCAGACGTCGAAACACCAGGACATCATGGTGCTCTTAAGAGATCTAGTGTTAAGTTGCCTTAGACATCATATTTTCTTTCAAGCCCGTCATATTCCTGGGTTACAAAATTCTAGCGCCGATTACATTTCCCGTTCCCAGGTAGAGAACTTCAAGGCCATATTTCCAGAAGCCGACGAAAATCCCACTCCACTACCCGAGAACCTAATGCCGAAGAATTGGGTGCTAACTCAAGAAGTCTCTTAAGCTCCTCTCTGACAGCCAGCTCGCGTCGCACGTACCAGCGTGCGTGGACTGTTTTCCGCCAATTTTACGTTCACTTTTATGATTCCGGAGATCCTCCTTTACCACTACCTCGAGCATGCATTCCTCTTTTTATTTCTTATCTTACATTTCGTAAATTGGCCTTTTCCACCATTAGTTCGTATCTTTCAGCTATTTCCTACGTACACAAATTACAAGGCCACCCAGACCCTACGAAATCGTTTTTAATTCAAAAACTGTTAACGGCTCTTAGCCGTCGACATCCTGTTGATATCCGTCTTCCGGTGACTCGACCTGTTTTGCATCAGCTCGTTCGTGCCCTTAGCCTTACTAATTCTTCGGCATTTCAGCGTTCTCTTTTTTCGGCGATGTTTCTAGTGGCGTTTTACGGCTTATTTCGCATCGGAGAACTGACTGCCAAGAGCACCCGATTTGCGCCTACGGTTATCCAGTATCGTAATCTGACCCTTTTGTCCAACGATGGACAAAAAAAAAATTACGATTTCAGAGTATAAGCACAACACTAGTCGTCGTCCATTTGATATTCTAATCACTCGGGATGTTTCTTCCACATTTTGCCCGGTCCAAGCCCTTATTCAATACTGCCAATTGCGGGGACATGGTTCTGGTCCGCTATTTTGTCACGCCGATATGAGTCCAATTTCTGCTCACCAATTCAATATCGAACTACAGCGGTGCTTAGCTTATTGTGGTTTAGACACCAGTCGCTATAAAAGTCATAGTTTTCGTATCGGCGGTGCTTGTCATGCCGCTGATCGGGGCTATTCTGATGCGCAAATCCGTGCTCTGGGTTGTTGGAAATCCGATGCTTTTAAAGTCTATTTGAGGTCGGAAGTTCTTCAGGCGAACTAATAATTTTTGCACATTGGGTTTTTCACGCCAAGCCTTTTAACATGGCCATTATATACAGCATGTTAGTTCAGACAGGGGCTGCTATAATGCTGTCACTACCCGTTTTGAATTTGTTAGACATTACTTTCAAAGTTTGGATGCCTGTTGAGTCGGTCAGACACTGGGCTCGACTCGGCTTGCATTATCACTTCTTTCCTGATTTTAATTTTATTTCTTTTGTGTTCACGTTCGTTCTACCTTTATTGACTATGTTATTCTATATGTATTTCCGTTGTCCCAAGGGAGCAACGTTTACGGCCTTCAGTTGTTGTTATTCTTAGACTTTTTTGCGTTGGTCAGTCATTGGGCTGCAACTCGTTAGACATGTATCTTTCGGTCTCAAGTGATATGTCACTTTTGGGTTCTATCCGCAGTGGGTGGGGATGCCTGTGGAGTCGGTCAGACAATGGGCTGCGACTCGGCACGCCTTCTCACCTCATTACATTGCCATTTCCGTCGTTGAGTGCGAGCTTTGTTTTTCGTTGGGGCTTAAGCCACATAGTGTGGCTTGTGGCGAAATTTTGTCGCCCCATTTATCAACAGGAGATTGTACTTTAATTTTTATTGCTGTTTTATGAGTTTGATAATTTGTTCAATTAAACTTGCCACAAACCGTGGCCAAATTTATTCCAACAAAGTTGTCTGTTATTCTCGCTTCTGGGAAATCTGCTAGTAACAGTGTTTTCAACAAAGCTCGCGCTTTAACTGCACCTTTTGTTTAATGAGAACATGCGTCGATATAAAACCAAACATTATGGCCCGACAGAATGTAATTTATATCGAGGCGTGGTGTTCACGTGATAATCCGGTGGAGGTGGGTCGTACCAGGTGCGGATAGAACCGTAAGGTAGCCAATGAGCTTAGAGCAAATGATAAAGCGTGGTTATGAAATAGAAATTTTTCCGAGGTAGTCTTCCTTCTTCTCCTCGCCATCAGATTGAACAGATCCCCAGAAATCTCTTTCCCACCTCCTCCCCATTTTCACCACCTGTTACGTTAACGTTTTCTCTTTCTGCGTGGGTAGAGTCCAACCAAGGCGAAATTTTGTCGCCCCATTTATCAACAGGAGATTGTACTTTAATTTTTATTGCTGTTTTATGAGTTTGATAATTTGTTCAATTAAACTTGCCACAAACCGTGGCCAAATTTATTCCAACAAAGTTGTCTGTTATTCTCGCTTCTGGGAAATCTGCTAGTAACAGTGTTTTCAACAAAGCTCGCGCTTTAACTGCACCTTTTGTTTAATGAGAACATGCGTCGATATAAAAAATATTAATTGGAAAACAGTTGACGCAGAAAACAAAACTGGATATTTATTGGAAGTTGATTTGGAATATCCTCATGAATTACATGACCTGCATAATGATTATCCTTGTGGCGCTGAACAAATCAAAGTGACACAAGATATGCTGTCAGATTATTGTCAAAGAATTGCAGAAAAATTTGGAATCAAAAGTGGACAAGTCAGCAAGCTGATTCCAACATTGGGAAACAAAACAAAATATGTATTACATTATAGAAACTTACAATTATACCGTGAATTGGGACTCAAATTAACTAAAATTCACCGTGTTCTGTCATTTGACCAATCACCCTGGTTGAAGACATATATTGATTTCAATACTCGTCAAAGAACTAATGCAAAGAATGCTTTTGAGAAAGATTTCTTCAAACTGATGAATAACTCAGTGTTTGGTAAGACTATGGAGAATATCAGAAAACGGGAAGATATCAAATTGGTTACCAATGAAAAACAATTATCGAAACTGACTTCCAAACCAACATTCATCAATAGCAAAATCTTTCATGAAAACTTGATTGCAGTCCACAAAATCAAGGAATCATTGACTCTCAATCGACCAGCACATGTTGGTATGTGTATCCTTGATTTGAGTAAAACTCTAATGTATGACTTCCATTACAATTTCGTTAAAAACAAATATGGTAACAAAGCCAAATTATTGTTCACGGATACTGATAGTTTGACATATGAAATTGAAGCCGAAGATGTGTATCAAGATTTTTGGAATAAAAAAGAAATGTTTGATAATTCAGATTATCCATCCAATCATCAATTCTTTGATGCCACAAATAAGAAAGTCATTGGTAAGTTCAAAGATGAAGCTCCTGGAATCCCCATCACTGAATTTGTTGGATTGAGATCCAAAATGTACTCATACATCAAAGACAATAATTCGTTAGGACACGAACAAGGTGGCAAAACGGCTGAAGGAATCAAAAAGAATGTCATCAAAAAAGAAATTCAACATTCTGATTACAAAGATGTTCTTTTCAATGAGAAACAATTGCATCATCAAATGAAAACAATCAGAAGTAATAACCATGAACTTGGAAGCTTTGTCATCAATAAAACATCCTTGTCATGTTTCGATGATAAACGATATTTACATCCGAATGGTCTTGATTCATATGCTTATGGACACTTTCGTTTGTAAACAAAATTTGTGACAAAACTTGTGCCACAAACTTTGTGTAAAAACTTGGTTTTCGATTTTCATTCAATTTCATTTTTGTATTTTTATCAATTTTCGACTTTTTTTTAATCAATTTTCGAATGTTTTGTTGGGTGTATGCCCCATAAAACAAATAACAAGAATGGTACGATGGGTGCCAGACACATGCCAATCCCCATCAAAGATGATTCCATGCAGGTGGATTCATCTGTCTGTCAATCCCTGCATTGCTATGATTATTGCTTCTTTTGCAACTATCACAAAGAATCATCCAATAAAACATCAAATATGCCATATTGTTGTGAAAATCAAAACATTCGAGATATCTCTGGTCAATTGACTTGCGTTTATTGTGGACAAGTTGTTGGTGAAGATTTCAAAACAGAATACATCAATTTTCATGCCAATTTGTTCAAAATATACAAGAAAACAGTGTATAATAGAAAATACCATTTGTCGCATACATTAGATCAAATTATTTTGAAAAACAAAGTTGAAATCAGTTGTTCAACCAATTTCAAAATTCATAAAATATTCGTTGAAATAAACAAAATACTGCCACAAATCAATGGCAAACGAAAGAGAATAATCAGTTTGAAATATCTTTTGCATAGAATATTGCAATTTATGAAAATTGATTCTTCCCAAATTGACTTGACAAAATCCAAAAAAACAATGAAATTATACAATGTTTATTGGGATAAAATTATGAATATTATTGGCCCCAAAATCATGCACATTATTAATCAAACATAAGTGAATATCTGATATTTTTTATCATATTTGTCACCCCATTTATCGACAATCGGCGAATTATCCAAAATGAAATCATCATTTTGAGTAAGCTTGTTTGTCAAATCATCTCTATCAAAATGTCCATTTCTCATTATTTCTTTTATTTCATTTAATAAATGTCCGTAAGTTTGAAAAGCATATTGGCATTGATACAACCTTATTTCAATATTTTTATGTTTCATATAAGCTTGAATTACGACAGAAACTGATGATATTGCCAATAATGAAGCTCCACTGGTTGCAACTGATGATGCAATGCCACCAGTTGCAAACACAATGGATGAAATATTACCAGCAAACTCCCATTTTTTGTATGCACTTTTGTACATCCACATCTTTTTGTGATATGACATGTAATAAGCTTTCAATTCATCAATTTCTTCATTTGATAATCGATTTAAAATATGATTGAAATCAATTATTAATTTCTTCTTTTGTTTTGAATTGTTTTGCATATATTATATGGTTATCTTATTTTTGATGCAATAATAGAGACCAGTTATTTGACCCAAAAACATGCATTTTTTCATCCAAGGATATGTTTTTTTCTCATTAATGGTGTACATGTATCCTTTGTCACGATGATATTTGTTGTAAAATTGACCATAGGCATCATGTAATATTCCATGTGATCTGATATATAGTTTATGGTTGCCAACCAAATAATCGATGGAGAATAGCTGTTAAACATCCATCTCCAGGTCCAATTAATCCAATTCCATCATGAATTAACTCTTTGTAAACTTCATCAGGTAAACCTGTGTTGTAATATTTTTTATGCAAATATGTGAATATTACGATACTTTTTATCTTGCATTCCTGTTTGGGTAATATTGGAAGACTCAATTTACGGTGAAAATCTATCATCGATGTTCGAATGTGTTCTTGCAATTCTGACAATTCTTTCATTATACAATTTGATTACAATATTTTTATTCATCATTATTGTCAGGTAATTGTATCCTAATATATTCAACAAAATACTTCATTGTCCAATCAGATGGATGATTGTTAAAGTAGCAATAATAGTTTTCAAATGACACATCAAAGAAGAATTCCAATTGATCAAATGATGATGACACCAAATCGGATTTGGAATGATGATATCTGTCATTTCTCCTGATATATGTGTTTGTCACAATAATCTCTTGCAATGTATTGATTCCTTTAATGTCATCTTTACTCAATAATTTTATCCATGTGTAATTTGTTTTTGGTATTGTACCACTTTTTCTTCCTATTCTCATTGCAACTTGGTTGTTCAAATATTGATCAACACCTTGAACCAACTCAGCTTTGAAATTAGTTAACCAAGTATTTATTCTTTTATCAACTGCTGCCATTATTGCATCCATTGGGTCATCTTCAGATGGTTTTGATGCATCTTGTTTCAGTTTATTTGCACAGAGTGTGATTGCTGTGTCTATTTTTTCATCCACTTTTGGCATTATTGTTTTCTTTATTGATGAATCCAACAACCCTTTGACATCATTATCCAAATGCACCATTGATTGTTGGATTTTGGTTCCAATATATGGTTTGATGATGTCCTCATTGTTGTTAATTAATTGTTGGAGTGAAATTGCATGATTTGAATTAACTCCATCTTTTATCACCAAATGTCTGTCTTCAGTATCCAGGTGCCCATCATCATTCAGATGTATTGGTTCTCTGTATTTGAATTCATCTGGTAAGTTGTCATAAGTGACTGTAAATTCAATTTTATTTCCATTTTCATCAAGAATATGGTTTCCATTTTCATCTTCAATGTATGGCATTATATTAATAGTGTTGATAAATAAATTTCAAAAGTTCCTGTGACTTCTTGGTTTATAATTGGAGAAGTAAACCCTGAAATTCTTTTAAAAATCCCCATTTGAATTATCATGGGTTTGATTGTTGTATTTGTAGTTACAAAATTTCTCCCAATTTTCATATTAAATTGTATTAAATGGGAAAATAAAGTTTTACTGTTAGCAATGGCGACAAAAGAAACTTGGTATTGATTTTTTGTATTAATTACAATATTTTTTATTTTAACCGGGCCTAATGTTCCAAATTTGTAACCATGTACATTTTCAAAAACTCCATTTTTTATGTCACCGTTAACAACACTTGAAGTTTCAATATTTGACAACCAACTTTTATTGTCAGCATGATATCTTTCAAAAAAATCAGAGTATAATACTTTCAATTCAAAAGTTCCATTAACAGCAGTTCCTGCTCCAATATTATCCAATATTGACATAGAATCAATACTAACAAATTTCATTGATTTGGGCAAATCAAATGTATTGCTTCCACTTATTATGTTTCCTATTCTGTGGTATGTGTCAGTGTTGGTTGTTTCACCTTGTTTTACTCCATTTAACAAAATTTGTGCATTTGCAACTTGTTGATTGCTTTGGAAAACAACGGAGTATAGATTGAAAAAGTTATTTCCATCAGCAGCGATTTGAAAATTATTTGTTGGATTTGTTCTTTGGAAAACACCACTGGCAATAGTTCCAGTGTATTTCGTTTTGAATAAGTTGGTAAAATAACCCAAATTCATTGCTTCAGAATCATAAAACGGATTTATTAAACCAGAAATAATCTTATTATTCATATCCAAATTGACTTGCATCTGCATATCTCCATTTTTATATTCAAACATGACATTGTCCAAGCCGTCATAAACTC
The DNA here is from genome assembly GCF_977016875.1 of Pavona decussata. Classification (NCBI taxonomy): domain Eukaryota; kingdom Metazoa; phylum Cnidaria; class Anthozoa; order Scleractinia; family Agariciidae; genus Pavona; species Pavona decussata. The sequence continues at coordinate 2,053,330 of NW_028145619.1, forward strand.
CTGGATAAACGCTATCTGACCAATCTTTTACCCCATAAACAACCAGATGACATTGTACTGGAGTCGCTGTAGCTGTTCCATGCATCGTCAAATAGATGTAATTTGGAGTTTGTTTGCTGTTGTTATTGAATTGAACCAATAGCTTGCTATAAGCAGTGAAATCACGCTGTACAGCTTTGTGGATGTATGCTTCAGAAGCATCACATGATAATTGAATATTAGTCATTTCTGGTGGGTAGAATTCAAACACAATTGTGTATGTTCCAATAGCAAGAGTATAAATATTGAAACCTATCCTTGATCTGTAATCATTACTTCCACTGTCTTTAATCAATGTGATATCATAAGCTTTTTTATTCTGATGTGGGGATTGATTGAAAGCAGCTATTCCATACACTGTGATATTATATTCTGAACTGCTTTCATCGGTATCTGTAAGATATTTGAATTCATTTGTTTTATGGTTGCTGACAAGATGACTTTGCTCCAATTTGTCATCAAAATATTTTTTGGTAGTAGCATCATTATCATCAGTTGGTTGAGCCATATCTTTGATTTGTTTATTATTCATATCAAGGTTTCCAGTCATTGCAACACTTCCATCTTTTTTTAAATAGTCACTCAAATCAATATTTCCACTTATTTTGGCTATTTCTGTATCAACATATGCTTTAGTGGAAGCATCATTGGGATTGGAAGGATTTCCAAGAACGATTATTTTATGACCTCTCATATCTAATTCACCATCAAGAGCATTGGGTGTTAACCTGTTGAGAAAGTTATGATCAACGTAGTGTTTATTAACAGCATCGTTATCATCAGCTGGTTGAGCCATATCTTTGATTTTATGATTGTCCATATCGAGGTCACTATTGGAGACTTTTTGTAAATATTTTGTATCACAGAAACCTAAATTAACGACATCATATGTATTTTGTATATTGGCTCCAAGATTAGTAATTTGTTGATTACCCATATCCAGATTTCCAGTCATTTCAACAGTGCCATCTTTTTTCAAATATGTAGACAAATCAGGTGATGGTATTTTTTTAATCTCATCATCGACATATTTTTTATTCGCCGCTTGATCGTTATTATCAGGTTTTAAAACACTAATATCAAAAAATGTTTTCCGTCCAGTAATATGTTGTTCTGTTGATGTAACCATTATTTCGCTTTTAGCTCGTCCACCATGGCCATCAAAGTTTTTCAAATCTGGTATATTAAGATGAATGTTTTCATAAGACTGATGCTCAGTCAATAATCGAACATCATTGGAGCTACCAGCCCCGTCTGGCGTGTCTCGTAGATAGATACTATTGGTATGAACACTACCAGTATTGCTGTAAATTACTGCTTTATCAGCTTGTACATTACCAGGAGCATTATCCAGCAATTGTATTTGGCTCTTTGTGACAACATCATTGGGATCAGCTCCTTGTTTAACATTAACAAGTTTTTTGTTTTGTATATCATAATTGCCATTTTGGGTCAATTTAAACCCTATTCCTTGAGGCCCAGCGGCTCCTTGAAGAGGAACCGTTCTGAATCCTCCTGTTGTGAAAGAAGACGATGAACTATGTTCGTTGAATATTCCCATTTATATCATTTGGTTATATTGTTCCATAAAAATTCCTGTTAATTCTTTTCATGGGCTTATCAACATATAGAAATGAAAATGGCTCGTTTGTTGCTTTAATGTATTTATCCTTGTCGACTCCCAACTCACGAGATATCAGACTTCTTTCATTGCTGCTAGGAAAGTCATAGACACAGAAATGAGAGCAATTGAGTCAAATATCTTTTGGTGTTTTGTAGAACGATTGGCTCAGATAAATAACAGAGCAGTTTTTGTGTCTGCCACGAATGAAATAATCAATCAATGGTTTCTGGTTTTTTTCACAAATAAAGTCATCAAATATGACTATCTTCTGGGCATCATCATCCTTTAATTCCTCCACTGGAATTATATCATCATTGCTACAAACAAGGACATTATACCCGACACTATTTGATATATCAGTCAATGTTTGAATCATATCCTTGTATTTTTGTTGCTCCAAATTTTTGGCATATAAATGTATTCTATCATAATACAAAAGTGGTTTCATCAGCATATGGTACAATAAATTTGTCTTTCCAGATCCTGAATTACCACATATTAACATCCGAAACGTGTCACTTGGCATGTAACCATACAATCTTTTGAAATTAGTGTTTTTATCATGTCTGTCATAATTTGGGATTTCCATGTATATCAATACATTATATAAGTTGAGAAAGTTAATATAAGTTAATAACATAATGGATTTACAGAGATTAAAACAATTATCTGAAGCCAAGATTAAGGCTGGAACAATAACCAAACAAGTTAGAGATACATTGAAGGAGTACAAGCATGATAAACAAGATTGACAACAAGGTTTATCAGAAACTTTCAAACCAATTATTAAAGCTCAAGAGGAAACAAAACAAACAATTGATGAAAAACAAGACAAACTGATTGAACAATTGGAGAAAAACCAAAAAGCGTTGACTTCAGGTTTGGAAGACATTGCTATGTTAACTTACCAACCAGAAACAAAACCACAACCACAATCACCAGAAGCAAAGCTACCAATCAACCAGCAATGTCAAATGTGGATGCTGGTTTTGATGATGATGAGTTCCAAAAATTGATGCAATACGATCTTGCACCTCCGAGTTCTGTTCTCCAAGCTTCTATGCAAGGAGATATTGACATCAAGGATTACGATGCTAATATTGGCAAAATGTTGAAAAAACTTGGAACAAAGAAGGGTCCTTTATCCAAGGGCCAAGGAAAGACCAAGAATAAAGACAAAATTGATAAAATAGATGAAGATATAAAATTATTACAAAAATACAGAGGGCGCATTAAAATAATCCCAGAAGGAATGAAAACCATCAAAAAAGGTTATGGTTATACGTAACCAAAGAGAAATGCATACAAAATATCATCTTCTGGGAAATATGGTGGACTCATGATCGATATTCCAAAATTAATGGGACAACTCAGACTTGTGGCAACAAAAGATAAACGCAAAGTTATGGACAAAAAGGTTGATTTCGATACAATCGATTTATTGACCAAGAGATTTAATTCAAAGAAGAAATACAGCGATATTGCCAAAATGGTATTCGATGAATTGAACCAACTCAGTGAGATTCCAATCCATAAATCCAGCAAAAAATTCAAGAAATTGGGCTCTGGTGTTGTTTATTTCAATGATGCTAATGATTTGATTGACAGAATGGAATTGCTCGGTGGATCCATTTTGGCTGGTAATAATGGAGTCAAAGAGGAATTTTCACAAATAGCCCATAAATTGAATCAACTTGGCTTGATAAACAACAAACAACTCATTGATTTATTGCAACAATATATAATGTAATGATATATGCAAGAAAGGGCGATACATATTTCATCTGTTAACCGACAAAAAATAGGTCGAAGTCGGCCTGAAGACTTTATTATCAAATTTGATCCACCATTGAAGCTTGACACAACAATGAGACATGAGCTAGCTGTTGATCGAGTTTCAATGACATACTCGTGGCATAATGTCAATGCAGGATACAACAATAATACAATAAAATACAGCCCAGATAATGGTACAAAATGGAAGACAATCACATTTGTTGATGGAATGTATTCATATGATGATCTTGATGATTATATCACTCAATCAATAATTCAAAATGGAGATAAACCATCTTCCAGCAAGGGCATCAACCTATATTTTGTGCTTTCATCATATAGAGTTGTCATTGAGCTAGACAACCAGTGGAAGCTTGATATTACAAACTCTAATTTTGGAGCGCTTATTGGATTTGAACCAAAGTTAATTAACCAAACTGAACATGGGACAAAATTGCCAAATATTACCAATGATATTGACGTTTTGAACATTAATTGTGATATAATAACTGATAGCCTCAGTGATGGACGATTCACAAATACACTGATAATGATACCCACTGACAATTTAACAAGGAGTTATACCTTTACTTTTGAGCCAAAAAGAGCATTATTCAGCCCAGTTTCCAAGTCAATTATTTCAGAAATGGGGATAACAGTGACTGACGCTTTGGGTCGGCCAATTGACTTGAATGGCATTGACTGGTTCATGAGCTTGATTCTCAGGTCTAGTTTAATATAATATATCAATATATGGTACGACAAAGTGAATTTAAGCCACGTTTTGACCCAGAATTGGGTCGTTATGCGATGAAACATATCCATGGTGAAGGAATTATGGATGTTTTCAGATCAGTTGGATCAAAACTTTTCGGAAAAACAGCAAAAGAATTAGCTAAGAAAGGAGCCAAAACTGCAGCTGAAAAAGCAGTCACCAAAACTGGTGAGTTTGCTGGTAATAAAGCAGGTGATAAAATAATTCAATTATTGAGCAAAAAACAACCTTCCAAAACAAAATCAGTGACAATGAGCCAACCAAAAATGGAGCAGCCACTGACTGATTTTCAAATAGCTGAGAGAGTCAATCAGATGATATCCGGTGGAAAACTCAAAAGAAGGAGAAAATGAAAATAATAAAAAAAAAGAAAGAGAAAAGAGAAAGAGAAAATGTAACATATCTGTATAAATGAAATCATTCAGAAATCCAAAATACATTGAGAGATATGAAGATGTCTTCTTCCAATTGGAGACACCATTGAATACTGGTAATCCAGGAAATAATAGGTCACAAAAGAAAGATGGTTATCGTTTTGTTGTTGACAACACAGGAGAAGTAACACCATTTGATTGGTATAATGCAAGAATATCAGTTGGTTTTAAAGTCCAAACAATGCAAAATGGAAATATAGCAGCTGAAGACCATAATGGTATTGTAAATGGTTCACACAGTCTTATACATGATTTCGATGTAAGATTGAATGGTAAAATGGTATATGATTGTAATGATGCAAATCATTGTGTAAATATTAAGAATCTATTGGAATATAGTCCAGTATATGCTCAATCAACTGCAACCAATGAGTTTTTCTATCTGGATACAAACCGACATGCTTAAGAACGATCGGCTGAAGACAACTACAATAAAGGATTTGCCACTAGAAAAGCACTTTTGGGTCTATCAGTGGTTGTCAATACAGAAATACCATTGAATCGATACTCATTCTTTGAATCATTGATGGATGAGTTATTACCATCAACAAGATTGGAAATAAATTTGCAGATTGAATCTGATACTATTCTAATATGGCAAGCTGGGGCTGATTGTCGTGTAATTATTACCAGAATGGAGTTGATTGTGCCACGAATCACTTTCAATTCAGAGGGGCAATCACTGTATATGAGTCAGTTTTTGAAGCCACATAAATGGGTTTCTTTGCGAGAAAATATTGAGAGAAGTAATTCTTCAACACAAAGAAGTGGCCATTTTCAGATAACAAGTGGGATTTCAAAGCCAAGACATGTGTTTGTTTTCATTATCAATGATGCAAATCTTACTGCACAAACAGTAAATCCATTTTTGTACAATACATTTAGTGTATCAACAGATCCCAGAACATTGCTAAATTGTCATTTATCTGTGGCTAATGGCAATGAATATCCTGATGTACATTACACTCCAGAGGCTGATTTGACTCGAGTTTACAGAGATGTCCTCAAATATGTGCATGCAAATAATGAATACAGTCAGGGGACTTTGTTGAATATCAATAACTTCAAAACACTATTCCCATTCTTGTATTTCGATTTAACAAAACAAAAAATGGATATCAAAGATGGTACCACAAAGCTGACATTCCACTATGAATTATCTGGCACAACTGCAACTGCATATTCAGTTTATGCATTGACATTATATGAACAAGACGCTGAACTCATCCAAAAAGATGGTAAAATATTGTTTCGATAAATGGAATAAATTTTTAATGTAACGTTAGTTATATAAAAGATATGACAACTTATCATTCACACGGAGTAAAACTATCAATTGGGCAAAAAGATAAACTAGCAAAAGCATTAAAAAACAATTCAGCAATAACAATAAGATTATCAAATTCTGAATTAACTGGACCGGATCAGCTGATGTTAACCATAACACAAATAAATAGGCTGAAAAAGGCAATGCAAAACAAAACTGGAGCAGATATTAAAATAAGCAAAACACAGATACGAAAAGCTGTACAACAAGGAGGCAGTCTTTGGTCATCATTATTCAAAATTTGCACAAAATTACTACCAATGGCAGCAAAAGCAGTTGGACCATTAGCTACTGGAGCACTTTCTGGGCTTGCAAATGTGGGAGTCAATAAAATATTTGGTAGAGGACAAGTTGGTGGTTTCCTCATTCCTCAAAACAAAATTGATCAATTAATAAAATACAAAGATTGGCTCACTGAAGCACAAAAGAAGCAAATTGTCAATGCAATACATACTGGTGGACAGATTGTAATTAAACCAACTAAGACACAATCAGGAGGTTTTTTGGGGACATTATTGGCTTCAATTGGCATTCCAATGGTTTTGAATGCATTAATGGGTAGAGGGTTACAGGTGGATAGAAGTAGATCCAGAAGATCGGTCCCAGTTTTTGTTCCAAACACAACCAAAAAAGATGGTGGTTTGGTCCTACCAGTTAATTATAGGCCGCCTCCATTTTTCGGTACATGGGATCAATATGGTAAAGGTAAAAAAAAAACCAAAAAAGGAAAAGGTCTGTTATTAGGCAAAAACAGTCCATTCAAGGGGATTCCGTTAATCGGAGACATTCTGTGAAATTCATAAATAAACCACTCAGTAACTTTGAACTCATTGATTGGGTCAAAAAACTCAAAATAAAACACTTCAGAGGCATTTACAGCAGAGATAATCTACCACAAAAGATGAAAAAAGATGAAGTTGGTATCATTAACCTGGATTCACAGATTGGACCAGGTACACATTGGGTTGCGTATCGAAACGGAGACAAATATGTAGAATATTTTGATAGTTTTGGGTTAATTATGCCAAAAGAAATTATGCAATTTATGTCAACAAGTGGCAAACGATTAATGTATTCAGGTGATGAAATCCAGGAAAGAGATTCAGTATTATGTGGCTATTGGTGTTTGTATTATTTATTTGAGAGACAAAAGGGTACAAGTATATTGAAAACAATCCACAATGCACATTTTGACATGAACAATCAAAGTGTCAATCATAATTTTATAATCCAATATTTTAGAAAATTATCTAATTAATTTGTATAATGGTTGATATAAGATATTGTGAAGAATGTGATGAATACACAGAATTTTCAGGAAAATTATGTTTATGGTGTACATTGGTAACAGATTCTGAGTCAGAGGATTATGAGACGGATTATGAGTCTGACTCTGATGATAATTAATCTAATATAGTGATATAAAATGGTCAAATCATATTGTGTTAAACAAAAGAAACAAACTGAATGTATTCAGCCTTCAGGTTACAAGCAAGCCAAAAATGGTCGGCTCATGTTCTTCTGTACATGTGCTGAATGTGGTATAACTAAAACCAAATTTGTTAAAAAACAGGGAAACTAAATAGCCCGTTCGAAGGGGCGGGCATAATGGATACTTTAGCATCAACTGGTGCTGATATGTTAATTCAACATGCATTACCATGGATGGGAAAGAAAGCAGTTGAAATGGGTCGATATTATGGGTCTGAAGCTCTTAGAAACCCCAAATTGAAGAAGAAAGCTATTGATTATGCTATCTCTAAAGCAACACCTTTTGTTCAAAAGACTGGATCAGAGATGTTTGATAAATTATCAACCAAAGTAAGACCAAAAAGAAGGTACAAAACTGACCGAAAAGAACTTGACGGTGGTAATTTGAATACAATTTTGGAACAACTCGGTACACCAGGTAAGGTTGCATCGAAGTCGATGGATGTTGTTGGAACATTAATTCCATCAACAAAGGAAGTCTTTGATAGATACAAATCTAGAGACATTGCTAAAAGTGCATTTAGCACAGATACTGGCATATTGTCGAGTCAATTTTGGTCTGGCAAGGCTGGGAAAAAGACATTAGAAAAATACAAAGATTATCCTTGTGATAGTGTGGTAAAGATTGGAAAAAATATCACAATACACCAAGTTGTTCAAGCTATGATTCAATTGGTTGGCACCCACCAAATTGGGATGAGTATGAAAAGGGAATCAAAGGACGACCCAAAAGCGGTGGTTCAATTGATATACACAAAATGATTGGTAAATTACCGCGCCCAAAAGCTGGTTGGGTAGTGCCTGGTCATAAATATACTGGGCCATATAATGATCTCGAAAATCAAGTCAAGTGGGATCCAAAAACTGGACAAATATTGGAAATATATGATAAACCAACAGGCAAAACAGATGCAATAGCCATGCAACATGATGTTGATTATTCAGTCTGCAAAGATGACAAAAAATGTAAAAACAAAGCTGATAAAAAGATGGTTAAATCATTGGATGCTGTTCCATATTCCGAACGACAATGGGGACATTGGTTGGCAAGAAATGCAATAAATACAAAACAGAAACTGGGTCTTGGGGTTCCAAAAAACGTCAAAAGCCGTCGGGTAAAGAGGAAAACTGGCAAGAAAAATTAGCTAATGAGCTGCATAAACCCATAAGGCGTAACTTTACTCGGCGGCGTGTTATTGTAAATAATATTGATGAAATATGGGCTGCTGACCTTGTTGAAATGCAACAATTCAGTAAATGGAATAAAGGTAATAGGTATCTTCTCATGACTATAGATGTTTTCAGTAAATACGGTTGGATTGTCCCATTAAAAGATAAAAAAGGTGAGACCATAACTAAAGCATTTCAAAGCATATTCAAAGAGGGTCGAAAACCAAAGTATCTGTGGACTGATAAAGGCTCAGAGTTCTACAACAAACATTTCAAAGACTTGCTCAATAAACATAACATTACACTGTATTCGACTGAAAATGAAGAAAAGTCATCAGTGGTGGAAAGGTGGAACCGGACGATTAAAAATAAAATGTGGAAACGATTCACTGCTCAAGGCAATACAATGTATCTGGATATTTTGCCTAAAATATTGAATCAGTATAATAACACTAAACACAGTTCAATAAAAATGACACCGACAGAAGCATCTAAGAAAAAGAATGAAGGAACTGTTCACTTCAATCTTTATGGCAATTTGAAGCAATTGTCATCACAAGCAAAATTTAAAGTTGGTGATAAGGTTAGAATATCAAAGTATAAAAGAAAGCTGTTTGATCGAGGTTATACAGAAAAGTGGACAGAAGAGGTCTTCATTATCGATAAAATTCAATACACTACACCAATCACTTATAAACTGAAAGATCTAAACGATGAACATATTAAAGGGAGCTTTTATGAACCAGAATTATTGAAAGCTAAACAGGAGATACTCAGAATCGATAAAGTCATCAGGAGAGATTACAAGAAGAAACAAGCTTTGGTAAAGTGGAAAGGATACAATGATGCCTTCAACTCTTGGATCCCAATCAAGGATTTAGTTGCTGTGCAAAAATAAATAAGCTCATTTCACGGCCTCACGAATATTCGATAGCGAGTCGATCCAATAAAAAAATCTATTGTTGTGTGCAAGATAAATGATATTCTTACCTCAAAAAGCGTCTACAAACATCAGAACGATGAAAGTGGAGAAACAAATGTCCAATATATCCCAAAACATGAACGATAAACATCAAAACACAAAATGGCGACAAAATGGCCGACACGTGTATTAACAAACTAGTGTCCAGTCCCCTTTGGGTTGTGTCATCGTGTACTTGCATGAAAGCGCATGCGTGTTAATCCAAATCAAGCAATATTACGCAATATACAGAAAAATAGCACCACAAGTGTAAAAATTTCAGAACTGAGTGTAATATATAGGTAATCAGGCCATTGTTACATTAGTTCACAAACTCTGGTGAAGCTTTAGGGTGGTGTCAGTTGGCCCCTGACTGAAACCTGTTTGACGGCTTGTGCAGATGGTGAATTACTGAGTAGTGTGGGATGTCTTCCAGTAGACGGTACCTCCAGGGTGAGCCCGCTCAGGCCCTACTGGTTTACAGCGGGGTGCTCAGAGTTCTTTCCCGAACTCAACCTCTGTCCCAGAGGTAAACTGGGAAGGGACAGCCGCCTTTGTCCAGCGGCGGGGAAAAGACCTAGCAGGGGCTAGGCAAGTAAACAGCCAACCGAGCACCCCACGTCTAGGGTTTTGTCCATTTTCGTGACAAGTCACACAACGTCACGCGTGACAGTAACGGCATCCAGTCACACAACAACCATAATGATTATTTTTTTATCCAAATTGGTGTTCAAAAATATTGTATTCATCATTCAAATCAGCGATTGATGAGTTGGTTGGATTTAATCGATGATTGTTTGTGAGTTGGGGATCAGTTTGGTGTCATTTTTTGAAAAACCTAAATTTAGGTTTTTGAGAAACCGAGGATAAAAATTTAGGTTTTTGAAAAACCGAGGATTTACGTTTTTTGAGTTCATTGTTGAATCAGGTATGAATTCAGCGAAATTTTCAAAAGTGTGCTTATACACCCAAATATCTAACTACTAAAAAAACCAATCGAGACTCCGAGATCCTTAGCCTTGCAAAACATCGAGACTCCGAGACACCTTCGTATAAAAATCGAGACTGCGAGACGCACATAGCCGCTAAAAATACGAGACTGCGAGAACCGTGAAATTCGACAAAAATTTTGCGAGACCCAGAGTTTTTGAAGGACCATTCGCCACCCCTTCTTCTAGGACCTGTCGCTGATCTTCCCTATCTTGAAGTTGATGTTTAAGGTTATCAACTTGTTTCAGCACATCTCTTAACTCTTCCGTAAGAAACGTTGTCTTGAATTTTTACAGTATTGAGACCAAGCGCTTGAAAAGCACCGCAAACGTTGCTGGTGGTTTGTGAAAGTCTGCATCGGAGATATTGTCTCGGAGCGTGTGAACAAATACTTCGTTCCTAAATTTTCTAAGATCATCTACATTTGTCCTGACTGTTGCGTTAATACCGTGCCCAACACAATTAGAGTAAAGGATAACGTAAAACAGCATTGTGCAATCCCATTCAGATCTATCTTTATTCGTCATGGTGGCCAGGAGATGTGCATTTTTTCTTCGGTTTCGAAGAGACTCCCCGTTGTAAAAGTCCAGTCCATTCCTAGGCTCATCTTTCCATTCTCCCATTGTTGCCTTTGTACTGTTTGTCCCATTCCTGTTTAAAATTTGTTCTCAGACCCTCAGCTAGTATATTAGAGGTTACATGGCAAATTCTGAAGTAGTTTAGCTGTTCATTGGTATATTCGTTTGAAGAGGCCATATCTGGTACTCTTATGGAACTTGGAACCTTCGTGGAGAAAATGACCTTCCCATTAGCAAACTGGCGGAAATTTGACGCGGAGCGAAAGTAGATTTAACCTGCGTTAAGAATTGAAGAAGGTTGTTGTAATAGTTTTTAATTCAACAACTTGGAGTGGAAAGTTCCAGAATTTTCTCAATTAATGGACTCCAGTGTTTTCTTGGCGTCTATCTGTTAAAAGCGGAAACTCCCTATGTTTGATATTTTTAAGTGAAAAATAAAACGGCAACAACCAAAAAACGTCGACGGATAGCACTTGCACATCTTATCGTATTTTACTTTATATACTAGATACAGCTAGATAGTATATGTACTCAGTGACACTCCTACATAAAAACAAGAAAGCCATAAAGGCTTAATCGGCCCTATTTATTCCCATTGTACGCCTCGCAGTTTTTTGAACCTTTCATCCAGGCACGATTGAGCTAATTAAATAATTTTAGTCATAAAGAAGATAGCGTGATATTGTTTTGTTACCCTTCCATTGCGCCACTTGACTTCATACCGGAAGTTGCTTATGATAACGTAACGGCCGATGCGCATCAGAGACCTGACTTCCGGTTACCTATGGCTTGTCCTTTAAGCATCTTTAGATGTGTTTGCTCTAAATCTGAATCGAATACACAGAGATCGCAACAACGTTTATGAAAGGGAAGCTAGGACTGTCGATTGATGACAATAAATAAACCTAAATCGACCATTTAACTGCTACGAATGGCGGGTCAGGGTTGGCATGCGAAGAATGGTCAAGAAATCGACCCCATAATTGGTCAGTTTTCATAATACCCCTTATAGACGACAGGCCATACCTTTCGAAATACTGGATTTACTTCTTTTGTATTTCGCAATTTTCAATAAACCAGAAACAACATGATCATGTCTTAATTTCTGTCGAGCAGAGTGGCCGCCTGCGCAAATGATTGTTTTAAAATTAACATAAGATGCCAGTCAAGTAAGACGAGAATGCGAGGAAGATTCTTCCAACAAGAATCCGCCCCCACCCCCGGCCCTCTTCCCCTGATCTAGCCGGTCTAGATAGGGCTAAGCGTCATAAACAAGGTATTAGATTTGATAAAGGATAGAAGAAGAAAAAAAACAGTTCAATTCATCTTAAATAATATGGGTCAATATGATGGTTTGAGGGATAAAGAGACATCCTTCCACCGACACTTTCTTCTGGTACGCAATGACGCACTTTCTACTTAGCTCATTTTGACGTGCGCGTGAAAAACGCGTGGTGTGATGCCGCAGGAAGTAATGACGTGAGCGTGTTGTACAGTCGAACCTGTGTATAACGGCCCTGTATTAAACGGCCACTCTCTATTAAGTGGCCAGTTTTCAAAGTCCCGATTGTTCGCTCATATAAACGCTGCATTTGTTACCTGTATTAGGCGGCCACCTCTATTAAGCGGCCGCGGCCACCCTGTAGCAGTCCCATGTTTGTCTTTCTTTGTTATTTTTACCTGTATTAAGCGGCCACCCTTGAATAAAAACTAAGCCATAGTTCAAGTAGCCTCCCACACAGACGTCCTTAGGGGTTTGTCACGCGTTTCGTGGGGGAGAAAACGCATGACGAACCCCTAAGGACGTCTGCGAGGGAGCCGGAGTAGTTCAAGTTCAAGTTCAGGTTTATTCAAAAGAAAAATGTTCAACATAAAATTCAAAGACAACACTAACCCGCAAAAAGCTAGAGCTAATCTAGGCGGGTAGTGAGAAGACTAATTTACAAGAATTAATTACAGTTTACAGTTACATTTACAGTTTATGTTATTTTATGCGGTATTTTATTGTGTTTAAAATGCGATCCAGCATCACTATAAAGAAATAACATGTACAAAGCTACTGTAAGCTGACACTCGGCCGTTTAATATCGTTAACGCTTTTCAGATGTCCACAATGTGCCGAAGTACAGTAACATATCACGAACGCTAAAAGAAATTTGTTTTGAATATGGTTCACTCTTTAGCAAGAAATTCCTCTTTAATTAGCTTGTTCTTCAGCCATGTGACATTGAACATTGAGAGTAACAACTATGAAATGACTGAATGAGATATTTTGTTGTGAACTGTAAGTCATAGAAATAGAGCACTGTATACCGTAGAAGAGTAGAGGACAATTTATTGCATAGTACTTTTACACAATGTTACGTATATTATACCGTTAAGTAACAAGTTGGCACTGAACTTTGTTTAAAGGATTGGTCGCTTGAAAGAGTGTTGATTGTCCTATTGTTTCCTTGCATGAACTGTTTTTGTATGATACGCCATTAATACTGACATTAGACAACGCCCAGTGAGTATTTTTAGTGATCCTGAATTAAGCGGCTGTCTGTATTAAGCGGCCAGTTCCTCAAGTCCCGAGGGTGGCCGATATATACAGGTTCGACTGTATTTTAAAAATAGAGACGTGTTAGTCACTATAGCAACAGATTGAGTACTTGTCATGCTTCAGAAAACGTTGCAATACCGTGATCTTCGCTTGTGTCAAGTCGACTAAACAATTTTCCAAAGACGCGAGTAATAAAACACATAGTAAGGCGTATTCAGAGCGATCGTGAAATACAACGGGACACGCAGATGTCACAGAAGAGTTGAAGATTCCTTTTGGAAAATATAGTGGATCCGGGGATACTCCTCAGTATTGCTGGTTGGTGTGTGAGGCTCGATTCTCGAAACCTAACCCTATTTCAGACCCAAATAGTTCATTTCTGTGGTCTTACTTGAAGTTAGGTGACACATGAGACCCCCCCCGCCCGCCCCCCCTTCCCCACCCCCACACTATCCCCCAACCAAAACCAAGAATACTTTCATATATCGACTTTTGATTTTGCAATGGGGTGCTAAGGGACGACTAATTTAATGGGCGAACAGAATAAGAGCACGCTTTCCTTATTTAAAGAGACGAACACAGTTGCTTGTGTACCTTTCAAGCATTCTTCAAATGTTTTTGTTCTAGAACTATATCATTATGATAACGTAAGACCACACACATGGCCTGACTCCCGTTTTCTATTCTGGTTATGTAATTTCAATAAAAGTGCAAGATTGTTCTCGTTTCATAAAAAAAAACAGCTTATCAATGACATCTCCTCCTTGCATTGTGGTTCTACAACTGTCAAACAAAGCATGATTCCTTTGCCAGGAACTCTCCAATTTACACCGTTTTAATTTTCGAGTGCTTCTTAGAAGTTATTCTTTCGATTTACCGCTTCAAAAGGGTTAATTTTGTTTTTGAAAACGACATAGTTGAGTTTAAAACTTGTAAACAATATGGCCGCCATAAGGAGAGAGAGAATTTAATCCAGGTTTAATGAATAAATCAAATGATGATTTGACGTCACACAGGTAAGGAAGAGGGGGTCCCTCCCTCGTGATATACGCGCCGGTAATAGATTTTGATTGGGCCGTTTTTGTTGAAGACAATAAGAACAACCGATCCCTTCTAGACGAAAGCAGAGTTTAATTAATGAACAAGACGCCTATAGCCGTAAAAGCTTTATTTAGAGAGAAAAGGGAGGAAAGCTCTGTTGGAAATGCTCCAGTGCCGAGGCGATTTTCACCCGGAAATTCGAATTGCCCCGCTTCCAAACCCAGCACCAGTGAAGTGGAGATGTTAAGCTTTCCTCTCGTACCATACGATCGAAAATCCGTTCTAAACGAGAAGCGCCAGGCGGCGAAGAAAATCAAGATATCGGTATTCGAAGTCCAAATTCACCGTTACAAATTTTTGTGTGCAGGTCAAGAACTGTCATGCTGACTGCTCCATTCTGATTGGATGCGGTAAACACTGTGGTTAAACAAAGTCCATTCATAAATCACTCCCGTGGGAGTGGAAGCGTGGTCAAACGTGATACTAACTTCGCAACAACAATTCTGCCTGCCTGTCCTTAGCCTCCCACGCAGTCGTTTTTAGGGGCCTCGTATTACCTCCTCCCCACAAACGCCTGCTTACCCAAGCGCCACATTCCTTTCCGCCGCTAAGCCAATCACAGTGAACCTTCTAAAATCTGGAAGGTTGACCTTGACCTCAGAACGCCTCTCGCGGCATCACAACAGAGACAGAACTTGACCGAGCTTACGTGAGTTTTTAGCACCGGCCGTGTGCCCTACGTTCAAAATTTCTCGTGTAAATGCCTTTCAGTGACTGCAATAAAAAAATTCGTGACGGGAAATAGCGATATTTTCGTCAATCTGCCGACTGGTTACGCAAAGTCGATTTAGTATTTATCAAGCTTTGCCTTAAATCTTGTCGACCTGGTCGGTGTGGAGGAAACCGAAATATTACCCGATATGTCGGTAAACTTTAAAGATTTTGCAGTTGAAACTCGCTTTGTTGTTGCAATTTGTTCGGGGGCATGTGCGACATCAGGACCACAAGTTGATCGGCTCTTTGTCGTTTAACTTTCCGTTTAATAGTCTCTAATGGACTGATAAATACTGCAGATCTCCCCTTGATACCTTCTACATTCTTCTTTGCTTTCTCGGATCGAGTTAGTCTCTCGTAGCACTTCGTACAAACAAACAAATCTGCTCCAGGGTTTCCGCACCCGTAAGAGGCGACATCTTCACCGATTGTCAATTCGATCAGGCGGGGAAGATCGATTACACTTTCCCGAAGATTTTGACTCTCCCAGCAGTGTCAAAACGTCGCACAAGAAGCGCTTGTATTCACATTCGATATTTATTTTGGTGTTTCAGCCATGACCAGCCATTCCAGAAGTGAAAAAATATATATATTCCAACTTAACTCCCGCATCTCTCAAGACTCTAACAGAGACTGTAAACACTGTACAAAGCTCGCGGGAAACGGAAGCGACCATTGTTACCAGCAATTTGATTTGATGTCATTGAACAATGCCTCGATGGTGATTGGCTAGGGTGCTTGGGGAGTAAAACAATGGGAAAGGAATGTGGCGCTTGGGTAAGCAGGCGTTTGTGGGGAGGAGGTAATACGAGTCCCCTAAAAACGACTGCGTGGGAGGCTAGCCTGTCCTTTACACACGGTTGAAATGCGATAACCTCTCTTGGCTGTCACATCTGATTTCTAAACAGTGGACATGAATAACTTACATCATATGCTTCGGAAACTAATAATAAAGTGAAAATAAATATCAAGGGGCAGCAGAGAGATTTGATCTCTCCTATCATGAAAGAGGGCAAAAACAGTAGTTATTATAATCAATGCATTCTTGCTAGTTACTACCAACAACAACAGTTTATTTGTATTGGTATTTATAAAAAATAGTATTTCATTAGACAAAAAAGCGTGATAAATCACGTTGACAATAATACAGCAATAATAAAATGAAAGAGGTCAATTAATTAATATAATTAACAAATGGGTTGTTTCCTGGAAAGCTACGATCAGAGAACTTTTCCCGTTTACACAAATGTAAATTGCTGGTAATAAAAGAAGTGAAATTGCTTCGCTTGTGGTATTAGTTTCTAAGCGACCTTAGATTTCTTATCTACCACTCCATGTTTTTTTGGTTGTTCTCTTTTGATCTATACATATTTCCTTTACTTAATTTTTCACACCCGCGACAAAAGTTAGAGAGTAAATGTGGTTTTCTTGATAAGATGAGTACATGGATGCAAAACAAGCTTGAACTTTGATGCTAACGAAAAACTTATCATTTTACTGAAAAAAATTGAAAACGGCAAGCGGCAAAAAAATGATAAACATGGTCAAGTGGTCATTTCTGCCATTCTGCCATTTGCCTTAAGAGCCGTTGTCAGTAACTTTCGAGAATCCGGCGACAGAAGCGAAAATTCGAATTTTTTTTTATTTGCCCCAAAAGACCCTTTTGGTGAACTATTTTCAAAAATAATATTCAAAAGTTCCAGCCAATTTTTTTTTCGGCAAAAATTAGGAAAGTTCGAAATCGGCCTCAACGTCACCGATGGCCCGATTGAAATTATGCAAATTAGTACATTTTCAAAACTCTCGTTCAAGACAAGGCAACGTTTTCTCGAGTTGACACTTTCACAATCGTTTTTACATCCCTTTTGCTTGCTTCCAAACTATATTTTATCTCGACCTGAACATTCTTTCATTTGAAGTTAGCAACGTAAAGAATACAATGTTTGCTATTTCTTAGATAGAGTGATTTTAGCCATATTTCAGATGACCATATCATCGGGGGTATACGAATATACTGGTAATGAAATAACTTTTTTGAACGGGTAATTTTTCTTATTTATCATGTTAAAATATTTAGTTTGGCCCGTGAAAAGCGAGCGCGCTAGGTCGAGATGTGTGGAATGCACTTTGACACAATTCGCCATTTCAGCACTTCATGTTCCTCCTGTAACTTTGCACGTGTCAATACAGTTCAAGGAAGCTTTTACATAAAAGCCAAGGTCTCTGGTTTCATTTCATGCTTTAATACACGTAAATAACTAGCTTTAAACTTGAGAGCTCCCCATATTAGCATTAAGTCATCAAATGATTCGTTTCAGGTGAAATTTTCGAGTTTATATTGAGCCGTTCAAGTGAGATGAAAGAGTCGTTCCGAGGAAAACAACTTGAAATCAGTGAAATTAATACCCTGTCTCTCATATCATGCTACACTTCCAAACTACCGTTATTTTTAAGCTAGATAGTGTAAATGCTCCCTTTTTACGTGACCTAAAACAGAATTTGCCTTAAATATTACGAATAAAGTCCACTGCAATAAAAAACTGAAAAAATCGCGCACCGACGTAAATGTAAACATTAGCCGTTTCTCAACTCGCCACATGGATGAAACGCGTCCGTTGTTTTACCTCTGTATACATTTATGACCAGAAAGTAGAAACAAAAATTCCTCTCTTTGCCCATCTGTATAAAAACACTTGCCAACCAAGCTTTTGTTTTTCGGTGTGTTTGTCGAAAATACTGAAGAATAGTGCAACATCGTCACTGACTACTTGATTCATTCAATTACAACCGGATAACACGACTGAATACTAGATATAAAAAAATGCTCTTAATTCTCTCCAATCGTTACTCACATTATATCCGGCGATATCACATCCCAGAGGCAAGGCTGAAAGTTGTCTCAAATTTCGCATATTAGAAATTTAAAGTTTTGAACAACGCAGGAACGCGAATAACTTTCATTACGTGACAAGTGAAATGTGATACGCAAGCGCGCGAAAAGAACAGGAATAAGCTTTGTCAATATTTGCGCTTGTCAGTGATGACAGTGCGAAAATAATTTGAAATTGCAAGATGAAATTGAGACAAGTCAAGGTTTGCAAGGTATATTTAATGGACTGAAACGATAATCATGTAGTTTTCCTCCTCCGAGATTCACTCTGGATTGTCTGTGTCGGATTCTCATCAATAACATTACAGGAAAAGTAAAACCGAAATTAATTTACAAATCAAGTCAACAAATTAAGGCCTTTTGAAACCTCAATGCGGTATATCAATACTATCCTCAAACAAAAAGCTAATACACTTAGGAGAGTGAAGTTTGTCTTTCGCCATGGATCAATGCTCAAAAGTTGTGGATCAAGCTCAAAAGGTGCGCAAGATTTGCAATGTGTTATAAGGTTAATCAATGCAATAAGGACGTTTACCATGAATGGAACGAAAAAAAAAAAGAATTCTTTTCAGGTTAACTTGTTAAAATACAATAGGCCTTATCACGGTTTTCGACGCCATTTTGACGAGTAGGCAAACAGACTTGAAATAACAGTGTTTGTATGGAAATTCTATGTCAAATAATTTTCATAAAACATTGCTGCTGAAAAATTAATGAATTGGAAACTTTTGGCATTAGGAAAAGGATTTTAAGAAAAAAAAATGGAGGGATGTAACTTTGCCAGAAAGTGTCCAGTCGTGTTTTGAACTTTCCATACATTTGTCTGTAAAGCGAACCAGCCGTGAACTGTAGTACTATAACTGGTTCGCAGGAAAAAAAATACAGGAAAATGTATGGAAAGTTCAAAACACGACTGGACGCTTTCTGGCACAGTTACATCCCTCCAATTTTTTTTCTTAAAATCCTTTTCCTAAAGCCAAAAGTTTCCAATTCATGAATTTTTCAGCAGCAATGTTTTATCATTTTATGAAAATTATTTGACATCGAATTTCCATACAAACACTGTTTTTCAAGCCTGTTTGCCTACTCTTCAAAATGGCGTCGAAAACCGTGATAAGGCCTATTGCAGTCAAATATTTAACGTAGCTTTAATGTCAGTTTGAGATAAGTCAATGATGGTGATAAAATGTTAACTGGAAATACACAACATTAGTCTGCATTATTGCTGACGGTAGAGCTGATCGAAATAAAGGTAAGAGTTTAACCTTAATTTATTTTCTAGCGCGCGCACTAGTGTCAAAGGACAAGGGGCACAACTGGTATTTCTCAGATGTTCGTGTTCGGTCTAAAAGACGGTGTTATCTCTTACGGGCCGTCACTGTTCAAGTCTGACCTTGTCTTTGTTAAATCCTCCTAGCGTGCTCCAGAGTATCCACCACACAAACAGCCTTTGAAAAGGCCAGTGAGAGTATCTTTTGAACCTGTGTACCAGAGTCTAGTGATTATTCAATTTATAGCGGTCTTTATATGGAATTGGTTGAAGATATAACTTAATTACGAGTTCCATTTGGATTAGGTTAAGCCACAGTGCATACATTGGTCATGATGAACAACGATTCTAAAAAAAATAGGGGAAAATCAGAAAGGGAAATATAATGTTCTTTCATGCTCTTATTTTCACTCAAATGAAAACACTTTACCTGCCCTTTCTAGCAACAACACTATTTCGTCCTGAATTTCTTCATAGGCCGGATCTTTTGTGCCTGTATAGGTGCGAGCGAACGCCCTTTTTGTATGATTAAGCGTATCACATTGCAAATATTGCGCATTTTCTGAGCTTGATCGATCCGCACGGAGAGGTTCCATGGCGAAAGAAAAACTTTACTCTCCTAAATATATTAGCTTTTTGTTTGAGGATAGTATTGAAATACCGCATCGAGACCTCGAAAGCTCTTGATTTGTTTACTTTTCATTTTAGTTAATTTCGGCTTTATTTTGAGGAAAATAAAGGTTGTTGTCGTTGTTGTTGATGAGAATTCAGTAAAATCCCCCCCGGGGGGATACATAATTTTCGTTTCAATCCGGCAATCAAACATACCTTGCAGACCATGACTTGTCTTACTTTCTTCTTGTAATTTCAAAAATTATTTTCGCACTGTCATCACAAGCGCAAATGTTGACATATCTTATTCCTGTGCTTTTCGCGCGCTTGCGTATCACATTTCACTTGTCACGCAATGAAAGTTGTTCGCGTTGTTTCATGTTCAAAACTTTAAATTTCTAAGGGACCGTTCATTTTTTATGAGCGTGGGGGGGCTGGTGGGATTTGGTTAATTGCCACTACGAAACTGTATGACCCCCCCCCCCCCTAGCATGCAATTTCTTTCCACATGACCCCCCCCCCCCCCAAGCAGAAACTATTTTTTTCTGATGACCCCCCCCCCCCCCTTCCCACCCAACCAGAAACAAATCATACTCCTAACTTTAACAAAACGCTTATGTACTGTTTATATCAAAGATAAAAGTAATTGTTACTGTGATTTTTTTTACAGTACTATTAACAACTTACCGTTCTCTGCTTAGGTAAAGATTTCTCTTGTTTAAAAAAACGTTTTATAGATAGCAACACGTTTACAGCAACGACAAACCCTAAATTTCCATTTAGATTCTCAAAGAAACTATAAAAATTAATCAAGCAAATGGTTAACGTAAAATTACTCCCCTTCGAGTAGAAACAATTAATACACGTACAGATCTGACTAACAAAATACGGATCGAAGCATACCAATCAACGATTAAGCAGAAAAAAACAGTGGACGCACAGATATCAGGCACGTAGGTAAGGGTTAGATAGGGGTGTTCGTTGAGCTCTAAATCTTGCTGAGCGCCGGAGGCACTGTTACTAGGGGGGTCCGGGGGCATGCTCCGCCGGAAATTTTTGAAAATCTAGATTCCCAGAAACCTCATTTCCTGCATTTTGAGACCCATTTTAGGCAAATCACAAATTTGTTTTACAGCAGCTTTTTGAGCTACATACATCATTTCTACGGCATAATTGTTTCAACTTAAACAAGAAAGTTCAATGTACATTCCGCGCCCTGTCGAGTTCTGATAGCTATTTGATCTACTGATAGTCATACACCAAGCTGGTAAACTGCATCATTCTCGGGTGTAGGCCTTCGAACAAATTGACTATCTCGTCAAGATTGACAGGCATATCATATTTGATATGCATTAGAACCAGGGCGGACATTCTACTCTCTCGCATGGTACACCTCATGTAGTTGTTCAACCTCCTCATTAAGTGCTTTTTCTTCCGCTATTACTGATCTGTAAAGGGGGTTCGTTCGAACCCCCCCCCCCCCCCTCCTACGCGCCTGGATATTAAAGTACTGCTATTAAAAATGACAGTTACAAGCTTTTCTAAAGATGGCCTACGGCTCAGATTTACCGTCAACTGAAGTCACCAACAACAGTTCTATTATTAAAAACTAATCTGGATGTTCACACTAGGCATACTACTGAGTCTACTGATACTCCTGGGCTCAAATAATTTACTAATCAACAGTCTTTATAAAAGTGAGTACTATTAAACAGAACATTAAACAATCTATTGATATAGTTCTGAGTACAACCACTTTGTAGAAAACTACTCCCCCACGGATGATTCAATAGTGAGACTGTTACGTTTTTATATTGATTTGAACTTGTACAAACATAGGTGTCTACTTCAGTTTATATTCATTATTGCTTTTCCAACAGATATGCTTCATTTCCTGAGTTGTTGTTAATATAAAATGCAGATTTCGACCTCAGTATGTAAAACAAATTAAAAGTGGTTAGGAAAATCGCATTAAATAAAATTGAAACAATATTCAATTTCTTCATCTGTTTCTGTGTTGAGCCACTTTCAATTTCCCCTACTAGCCAATTATTGCTGGTGACCACCCCCCCCCCCCCCTCTTTCACTCAATTTTTTTTGGTAGCCCCCCCCCCCCCCTTTAGTGCCATTTTTTTTCTCGTGCCCCCCCCCCCCCCTAAATCCCACCAGCCCCCCCTATGCTCATAAAAAATGAACGGTCCCTAATATGCGGAATTTGAGACAACTTTCAGCCTTGCCTCTGGGATGTGATATCGCCGGATATAATGTGAGTAACGATTGGAGAGAATTAAGAGCATTTTTTTATATCTAGTATTCAGTCGTGTTATCCGGTTGTAATTGAATGAATCAAGTAGTCAGTAACGATGTTGCACTATTCTTCAGTATTTTCGACAAACACACCGAAAAACAAAAGCTTGGTTGGCAAGTGTTTTTATACAGATGGGCATAGAGAGGAATTTTTGTTTCTACTTTCTGGTCATAAATGTATACAGAGGTAAAACAACGGACGCGTTTCATCCATGTGGCGAGTTGAGAAACGGCTAATGTTTACATTTACGTCGGTGCGCGATTTTTTCAGTTTTTTATTGCAGTGGACTTTATTCGTAATATTTAAGGCAAATTCTGTTTTAGGTCACGTAAAAAGGGAGCATTTACACTATCTAGCTTAAAAATAACGGTAGTTTGGAAGTGTAGCATGATATGAGAGACAGGGTATTAATTTCACTGATTTCAAGTTGTTTCCCTGGGAACGACTCTTTCATCTCACTTGAACGGCTCAATATAAACTCGAAAATTTCACCTGAAACGAATCATTTGATGACTTAATGCTAATATGGGGAGCTCTCAAGTTTAAAGCTAGTTATTTACGTGTATTAAAGCATGAAATGAAACCTTGGCTTTTATGTAAAAGCTTCCGTGAACTGTATTGACACGTGCAAAGTTACAGGAGGAACATGAAGTGCTGAAATGGCGAATTGTGTCAAAGTGCATTCCACACATCTCGACCTAGCGCGCTCGCTTTTCACGGGCCAAACTAAATATTTTAACATGATAAATAAGAAAAATTACCCGTTCAAAAAAGTTATTTCATTACCAGTATATTCGTATACCCCCGATGATATGGTCATCTGAAATATGGCTAAAATCACTCTATCTAAGAAATAGTAAACATTGTATTCTTTACGTTGCTAACTTCAAATGAAAGAATGTTCAGGTCGAGATAAAATATAGTTTGGAAGCAAGCAAAAGGGATGTAAAAACGATTGTGAAAGTGTCAACT
Organism: Pavona decussata; assembly: GCF_977016875.1. NCBI lineage: Eukaryota > Metazoa > Cnidaria > Anthozoa > Scleractinia > Agariciidae > Pavona > Pavona decussata. The sequence goes on from NW_028145619.1 coordinate 2,076,907, forward strand.
CGAGAAAACGTTGCCTTGTCTTGAACGAGAGTTTTGAAAATGTACTAATTTGCATAATTTCAATCGGGCCATCGGTGACGTTGAGGCCGATTTCGAACTTTCCTAATTTTTGCCGAAAAAAAAATTGGCTGGAACTTTTGAATATTATTTTTGAAAATAGTTCACCAAAAGGGTCTTTTGGGGCAAATAAAAAAAAATTCGAATTTTCGCTTCTGTCGCCGGATTCTCGAAAGTTACTGACAACGGCTCTTAAACGTAAATCTAAATCTGTCTATTGCCTTGGGCTACGTACAATACGGAAAATATTTATTTAGATTTATGTAATTAGATAAGCAAGTTTAAATGGAGCCTTGACTTACAGTAATTTCATACGAAAAATTATCAATAGTATCCCTATAATACACAGAAACGTTCGAAGAATATTTAGAGTTCAATTCATTAATAATATTTATAGCCCTCATATTATTAGACGGGCTATCAAACGTGTGTGCACCGCTGTATCTGAAGCTTCCCATGTATGTTGTCAAAGTTTTCTCTTGACTCGATTGCTTAGCGTCTGTAAAAGAGAAGGAATGGAAAACATCAACTAAACAAAAAAATCACATTATTGCCCCGTGCCATGTGATGGACACAGATGTTTACCCTGGTAGTTCAAGCTTTGTTCAAAGATTCCTCGAAATTAAAATTCTGACTTTTGTTCCTGTAGACATCGGTAGTGCAAGGGAGGAAAAATTAATGTCAAGGTATTAAAACAATCAACCGATGAATTCGCGTCCCCTCTGGCTATTCCTGCATTCATTCGTTTAAAGTTTTTTTTTTTTTTTTTCCAGACTACTTTTTACAAGCTGTCGTCTACTGAAGTAGTATATTTTCTTTTAGGTTAGAGGTAGGATTACCAGAAACTAACTGGTAATCCTACCTCTAACCCAAAAGAAAATATACTACTTCAGTAGACGGTTGATTGTTTTGAGCTGAAAAGTGTTGCCGGGCCAACGCGACTCCTGCAGTTCGAAAATAGATTTGTAAAGAAGCCCTCAACGGTACCACTGCCTGGCTTAGCTCTGCTTAATGATGTTTATCTTGATCATGAAGGGAAAAACTTAAATATACTGAATAGAGGTTTTCTTAATGATCATTCTGAACCGTTAGGAGAAGTTTTTCATATACCATTGGGTATGCTAGCTCTGTGGCATTTGTTTAGGCTAACCGGTACCAGCTCGGATTAACTCAGACAGCGCATTAATAACTGCTATGAAAACATGGGATCCGTGGATTTTGTAACTCATGATTTCATGTTTATTTACAGTGAGACTGCAGGATGTTCGTTTATCACGTATATGAGAGAGGCCAATAGACCCGCGTCTTTAGGAGACAGCGCTAAATATATGTCATAAATGAAGACATAGGATCCGTGCAATTCGTTACTCGCGATTTCATGCTTGCTATTTATCTGCAGTGAGATTGGAGGGTGTTCGTTCATCTCGATCACGTATATGAGAGTCTTCATAGATTCATCATTGTTGTCTATGCTTTCGAGAGCTTTGGCCTCTTGCAGTTTTTTTTTCTCCGTTGCCTAGTGATAAGTATTATGTTCTTAGAGCTGACATGTATCAGCATTGTTTTGTGGGTAAGCTCGCATCCGGTAGATATTAAAAGCTAAGACAGTCGGTAACTGTCATGCGATTCTCTAGGATGCTTTTAGCGATTTCTTCTGACAAGTGTTCCTGTATTTTTAGGATATTTCTAAATGTACAATGTAACTGGTGTGATTGAAAAAATATCTTTTATCACCATCAGGCTCCTATGAGTCCTATCGCCTCTCTTTTATCATGCACCCGCTCTCGACTCTTTCTCCAGCATTGCATTATCATTGTAGGGGTTTCTAACAAATTTTTGTGGTGGCGCACAGAAACTGGTCTTTGCTGGCTTTCTTAAAAGTTTGTAATAGGCGTATGAACTCGATTTATCCTAATATCGGTAACACAAGGTAAGCCACGTTAAAATACAGTCTTACTTCAACACACAACCTACTCTTGCCAGTGAACACCTCCACAAAAAAAGACAAGTTTAAACACGCTGAATTAGTAAGGTAATATTTTCACTCAAAATCAACCAGTTTAAAATTTGCCAACCCAGCTTATTACGGAGTACTCGGAAGGCTCCCGCTTTGCCATACTCCGTCTCTTCGCTTCTGGTTTATCGTCATCAAAAAAAGGTACGATAAAGCTGGCGATATTTTTTCTCGAAGATATTAGCTATTCAAAGCTACTCTGTAAATTCGAGACTTTTTGAATCCTCTCTCTGGTTACTACATCGCCGGCAACGAAAACGGTTGGCATTCTTCCAAACATTTAGGAGACACATCAAGAGAAATATAGCAAACAGAGCTCGCACGAAACTGCGAGTTCTTGTTTTGACGTCACAAAGCGACTAGTCCCAAGTCCCCAATGACTCGGTCGTGAACCAAGATGGCGTCTTTTTCTACCGATTTTTCGTACTTAAAACAGGGCACCGATAATTGAGGCTTTTTACCGAATCAAACAATTTTTTTTCGTAGAAATGCTGCAACTTATAAGATATCTCATGTAAGCGAAAAACAAATTTGGGGGTAAGGAGCACTTTAACAGCCAAACATTAAACAAAGACACTGTCTTTCACAAAACAACAACAACCACAACATTTGGATAAGAGTAAACTTACATTTTTCAAGCACCATTTCAATTCAAGTGGATGTCATCACTAATTAGTATAAAAGGAGCCCAGTTCCTCACAGCACAGAACTGCTCTGACTCTCGTAGATACTTCATAGCCTGGTGAAGAGCTACACTGGCCGTTTTCCCCTTTCCAAGATGTTGGTAGAAACTCTTCATGAACTCCAAAGTTGCCTGGTCTTCAATTGCCCAAAGTGAAGCCAGAACAGAACGAGCCCCAGCGGCCAAGAAAGCCCGAGCAATTCCGACGACACCCTCAGACTTGATCTCTCCTCTGCCACTATGACAGCAACTAAGCACAACCAGTTTTGCTCGCAGCTTAACAGATTGGACATCCGACATCTTCAAGATGTAGTCCTCTTCTTTAGGACCGTTGTTCCTTGCTTTGGATCTTGAACTTCGTTCGTAATGTTTTTCCCATCCAGGATTTGGCGCCAAAGCAATTTCTCCTGTTTCCTTTCGTCCATGAGCTGCAATATGAACCAAAGAGGCTGAAGGTAGTCGTTTCAACACCTCGTCTTTGGTTGCTTCTGTTCCTGTAAGTGGTGGAATCTTAAGAATTTCTCCTATCATCTCCACTTCGTCTTTGGCATAGGGCAGTTCGTTGAACTTTGGTTTTCTGACATCCCCCAGATATGGGTCTCCGACAAGCAGTGCCTCCTGCACACTTTTGCAGTCCTCAGGGCAATCAGTGATTAGTCTTAAACTGGTCAACGAGGGTACAGTGCGTATGTGGATAGATGTGCTAAGTGCCGAAAATGGAGCCAGGCAAAGGGGACCATCGGGCACAATGATCAATTCGTTACCTTGACACAAGTCTGCAATGGGGCTAATAATTGCATCATGTAATGGTTGTAACGCATTAATGGTGCATTGTGATGGCCCTCCTTGTTTATCGTCATCCTCCTCGTCATTGTCATCCACATCACGATTGTTTAGCTCATCCAATGAACGATTCTCACATCTAACGCGGACTCCAACTTCCATCTCCTTCAGAGTGGTATTTAACAAGACAGTGACTGCATCATCGCACGCTCTTCCCTTTTCCAATTCCTTTTCTCGAAACTGAACTTTGCTGCTTTTGCTGATAACCCAGAAAGTGATTTTGTTGCGCCTGTGCCCCAAGAAAACCGTTTTCGTAGATAACTTGCTTGAGATGTGAGAAATTGTCTCCTTAGGTTCAAGAGACGCTTGTGGGGGCTCTGTCAAACCATAGTGTCTTTTTAAGGCATCAGCTAAAGTTTGTGCTCGACCTTGCTCAGCAGCACACAAGGACTCATCAATTCTTCCCAGCTTCAATAGGCTTTGCCAAAGACCACTGTAAGCACCACGATAAAGGTCTCGAAAACTTATTTTTAAAGCATCTTCACGAGTAATTGAAGCTCTGACAAAATCAAGTATATTTACACTAACTTGATAACATTCGAAAGCTTCCTGAAACTTTCCCAGGTCTTGGTAGGCGTCGCCAAGGTTGCCATAGGTCATACCTTCTTCAGATCTATCGCTTACTTCTTTTGCTAATTTCAGATGCTTTTCATGGTATTCTATGGCCTTTTCGCAGTTGCTCAGGTTCTGATGAGCAATGCCAAGGTTGCCATAGGCCCCACCCTCTTTGGATCTATCGCCTACTTCTTTTGCTATTTTCAGATCCTTTTCAAGGTACTCTATGGCCTTTTGAAAGTTGCCCAGGTTATAATAATCGATGCCAAGGTTGCCATAGGCCATACCTTCGCCAGATCTATCGCCTACTTCTTTTGCCATTTTCAGACCCTTTTCATGGTACTCTATGGCCTTTTGGAAGTTGCCCAGGTTCTGATAAGCTGTGCCAAGGTTAACATACGCCCCACCTTCTCGGTATCTATCGCCTACCTCTTTTTCTATTTTCAGATTCTTTTCATGGTACTCTATGGCCTTTTGGAAGTTGCCCAGGCCTTTATTAGCGTTGCCAAGGTTGCTATAGGCCCTACCTTCTCCGGATCTATCGCCTACTTCTATTGCCATTTTCAGCTCCTTTTCATGGTACTCTTTAGCCTTTTCGAAGTTGCTAAGGCTTTGATAAGCGTTGCCAAGGTCGCCATAGGCCCTACCTTCTTCGGATCTATCGCTTACTTCTTTTGCTATTTTCAGATTCTTTTCATGGAACTCTATGGCCTTTTGAAAGTTGCCCATCCTCCGATAAGCGATGCCAAGGTTGCCATAGGCCCTACCTTCTCTGGATCTATCGCCTACTTCTTTTGCTATTTTCAGATGCTTTTCATGGTACTGTATGGCCTTTTTGAGGTTGCCCAAGCTCTGATAAGCAATACCAAGGTTCCCATAGACCCCACCTTCTCTGGATCTATCGCCTACTTCTTTTGCCATTTTCAGATCCTTTTCATGGTACTCTATGGCCTTTTTGAAGTTGCCCACGCTCTGATAAGCGATGCCAAGTTTGCCATAGGCCCCACCCTCTCCGGATCTATCGCCCACTTCTATTGCCATTTTCAGCTCCTTTTCATGGTACTCTTTAGCCTTTTGAAAGTTGCCCATCCTCCGATAAGCGATGCCAAGGTTGCCATAGGCCCAACCTTCTTCGGATCTATCGCCTACTTCTTTTTCAATTTTCAGATGCTTTTCATGATACTCTACGGCCTTTTGGAGGTTGCCTACGCTCTGATAAGCGTTACCAAGGTTGCCATAGGCCCCACCCTCTCCGGATCTATCGCCTACTTCTATTGCCATTTTCAGCTCCTTTTCATGGTACTCTTTAGCCTTTTCGAAGTTGCTCAGGCTCTGATAAGCGTTGCCAATGTTGCCATAGGCCCTACCTTCTCCGGATCTATCGCCTACTTCTTTTGCTGTTTTCAGATTCTTTTCATGGTATTCTATGGCCTTTTGAAAGTTGCCCATCCTCCGATAAGCGATGCCAAGGCTGCCATAGGCCCTACCTTCTCTGGATCTATCGCCTACTTCTTTTGCCATTTTCAGATCCTTTTCATAGTACTCTATGGCCTTTTGGAAGTTCCCCAGACTCTCATAACCGATGCCAAGGTTGCCATAGGCCCTACCTTCTCCGGATCTATCGCCTACTTCTTTTACCATTTTCAGATACTTCTCATGGTAATCTATGGCCTTTTTGAAGTTGCCCACGCTCTGATAAGCGTTGCCAAGGTTGCAATAGGCCCTACCTTCTCCAGATCTATCGCTTACTTCTTTTGCCATTTTTAGCTCTTTTTCATGGTATTCTTCAGCTTTTTCGAAGTTGCTCAGGCCCTGATAAGCGTTGCCAAGGTTGCCATAGGCCCTACCTTCTCCGGATCTATCGCCTACTTCTTTTGCTATTTTCAGTTGCTTTTCATGGTACTCTATGGCCTTTTGAAAGTTGCCCATCCTCCGATAAGCGATGCCAAGGTTGCCATAGGCCCTACCTTCTCCAGATCTATCGCCTACTTCTTTTGCTATTTTCAGTTGCTTTTCATGGTACTCTATGGCCTTTTGGAAGTTCCCCAGACTCCGATAAACGATGCCAAGGTTGCCATAGGCCTTACCTTCTCCGGATCTATCGCCTACTTCTATTGCCATTCTCAGATGCTTTTCATGGTACTCTATGGCCTTTTGGAAGTTCCCCAGGCTCTGATAAGCGTTGCCAAGGTTGCCATTGGTCATACCTTCTCCGAATCTATCGCCTACTTCTTTTGCCATTTTCAGATCCTTTTCATAGTATTCTTTGGCCTGTTGGAAGTTTCCCAGACTCTGATAAGCGATGCTAAGGTTGCCATAGGCTCTACCTTCTCCGGATCCATCGTTTACTTCTTTTGCAATTTTCAGATTCTTTTCATGGTACTCTATGGCCTTTTGGAAGTTGCCCAGGCTCTGATAAGCGATGCCAAGCTTGCCATAGGCCCCACCGTCCCTGGATCTATCGCCTACTTCTTTTGCAATCTTCAGATGCTTTCCATGGTGCTCAATGGCCTTTTGGAAGTTGCCCAGGCTCTGAAAAGCTTTTCCAAGGTTTCCATAGGCCCTACCTTCTCCGGATCTTTCGCCTACTTCTTCTTTTGCTATTTTCAGTTCCTTTTGATGGTACTCGATGGCTTTGTTGAAATTTCCCATTCCCTGATAAGCGTTGCCAAGGTTGCTATAGGCCCCACCATCTCTGTATCTATAGTCTACTTCTTTTGCTATTTTCAGATGCTTTTCATGGTACTCTATGGCCTTTTGGAAGTTGTCCAGGCTTTTATTAGCGTTGCCAAGGTTGCCATAGGCCCCACCCTCTCCGGATCTATCGCCTACTTCTTTTGCCATTTTCACATCCTTTTTATGGTACTCAATGGCGTTTTGGAAGTTGCCCTGGTTTTCATAAGCGTTGCCAAGGTTGCCATAGGTCATACCTTCTCCGGATCTATCGCTTACTTCCTTTGGCATTTTCAGGTCCTTTTCATGGTACTCAATGGCCTTTTGGAAGTTTTCCAGGCTCTCATAAGCGATGCCAAGGTTCCCATAGGCCTCACCCTCTCCGGATCTATCGCCTACTTCTTTTGCCATTTTCAGATTTCTTTCATGGCACTCTTTAGCCTTTTGGAAGTTGCCCAGGCTCTGATAAGCGTTGCCAAGGTTGCCATAGGTCGTACCATCTCCGAGTCTATCGCCTACCTCTTTTGCAATTGTCAGATCCTTTTCATGGTACTTAATGGCCTTTTTGAAGTTGCCCAGGCTCACATAAGCGTTTCCAAGGTTTCCATAGGCCTTACCTTCTCCGGATCTTTCGCCTACTTCTTTTGCTATTTTCAGATTCTTTTCATCGTACTTAATGGCCTTTTTGAAGTTGCCCAGGCTCTGATAAGCGTTTCCAAGGTTGCCATAGGTCATACCATCTCCGAGTCTATCGCCTACCTCTTTTGCAATTGTCAGATCCTTTTCATGGTACTTAATGGCCTTTTTGAAGTTGCCCAGGCTCACATAAGCGTTTCCAAGGTTTCCATAGGCCTTACCTTCTCCGGATCTTTCGCCTACTTCTTTTGCTATTTTCAGATTCTTTTCATCGTACTCTATGGCCTTTCGGAAGTTGGCCACATTTCTATAGGCGATGCAGAGGTTGCCATAGGCCCCGCCTTCTCCGGATCTATCGCCTCCAAAATAAGGTTTCGTCATGGCTTTTTCTAAGAATGTAGCGAAGTCTGTAGAAATATAAATAGAAGAAAATACTTATTTTACGAAAAGGTTTTAAAGCTTTTTCACACATCCTTCAGGGGAGATGATTAAAATGTCACTTAAAAGCGTGATAATGTGTAAACCTTCAAAAAATGTTAGCCGTCAATCGATACTAAAAAGATTCAGCACTTGTTTCTACCTAATGTACAGGAAATAAAAACTTGAAAGATGAAGGTGTGGCCTATACTGTAAAATACCCCTATAAAAGTTAGGAAAGTTCAGATGTTATCTTGTGTAGAAACTAGTAAGGCATTTCTCACTCAGTTACTTTCCCGGAAAGATCTATTTACGAACACGCACAAGGTTCTATTCAATACTTTTAAGGGCTACATGATCTAGTGGTTGTATAAGTCGACAGGCCAACCTCGCTCATATTGTAAGAAGTCATACAGGCTGTAGATAGTCTTCCCAATCCTGTCTTCTTTTCGTGAAAATTTGGCAGGCTCGTTTATCAAATTTGAACTAGTGACGCAATTCAACATAACATGGTTTTTTTAGGAATTTTGTTTTTGATTATGTGAAAACTTAATTAGGTAAATTAGGTGAAACGTAATTAGAAAACTAAGGTCTCCATTGTGTTTAAAACAGATTTACAAGAATAGGCTATAATTTGGGAGCTTTTTGTTTGTATTTTTGTTGCAAATTTTTGCTTTTAAATGCCACTTTTTCAGATTTTTATAAAAATTGATTCAGTAAATCAGTTTGAATCACCCAAAGGGCCTCGAGTCGAAGAATGTTTTATCGAAATCCCGTCCTTTGCACTGTAAACAGTGGCCCGACACCTTTAATTAATGTAACAGACAAGAGCCAAGGGAGATGCTAAAAACGTCACTAAAAAGCGTGATAATGTCCACAACTTCAATGAAAATATGAGGGTGAAATTTGGACTCCAAAGTTATATGTCAATTGGTGCTAAAAAGATTTATCACTTGTTTCTTATCTAAGGCAAAACGTTATCAATGGTGTTTTAACAGAATAATGTGGAGAAAGTAAACTTTATAATTATGACGAAAGAAAACCCCGGTCGACCTAAATATTGGAGGTGGAATCTAGTGCTAGATTAATTGGTTTAAATTTATGACAGTTTGCGGTTAAAAGAAATTAGTGAAGATCGTGACGTTTTTACTTTTCAACACAGGGAAATATAAAAAGAACAAGAAAACAACCTGCAATTAATTGGCATAAAAATTGTCGGGGAATCCCTTCATTTTATAAGCCCAACAAAACTCATCGTCAGAATATCTAGTCTGAGGCCTAGGTCAAACGTCGAACTTTTCATGAGACGAACCAAACTGAGCGCATTTAGTTCATTATAAGTTCGACATCTGTCTCAGGTAAGTTCGTCTAAATGAGTTTGGATCTAGCAACACGCCTTCTCCGTCTGCTTCAGGCGGAAAGAACGTGTGAGGATCGTCTCGAGACAAACGAGACAAACAATCTTCTCACGAGACGAACTAAATTCATAAGTGAAAAATTGTATGATAATATATATATATATATATATGTATATATATATATATATATATATATATATATATATATATATATATATATATATATATTGAACAAAGGAGAATGGACTACATCTGTTATTGAAACCTTTATTGACCCTATATATAATAGAATAGAATATATAATAGAATAGAATAGAATAGAATATATAATATAATATAATAGAATAGAATATATATATATATATATATATATATATATATATATATATATATATATATTCAGCCTTGTTTGCGGGAAGATTTATCGATGATCATGTCCGTTTTTTGATGAAAAACGACTAACTCTGGAGACGAGAAAAATGGCGTCTTGGAGAAAGAAGTTCCACTTCTCAAATCCCGCGTCAAAGGACGACGAAGACACCAGTAGATCGTGTTTTGATTCGACAAAATACGTCTGTCTCATCTGCAAGTTCCCATTCTGTAACAAGTGTACTTTTGGAGAGAACTTTTCCACTTAAGCAGTCGTCGATTCTGTAAAAGATGAGAACATTCTGCAATATGGAACTTCGCGAACGAAGAATTTTCAATGTCAACAGCGACCGTAACGTGTTTCGCGCCACCTTGTTTTATTGTGAACTGGTTCAACTTTTCTTCACACATGACTTTCTTGAACCACCATGCGGCTCCAGTAGATGGACGTTGATCCATGATCCAGATACATCTTCTCTGGTCATCCTTTCATTGCCAACGGAACTGGGAACCATGGTATAGATCACAATGTATGCTTTGCCTTCAACTTTCCATCCCATGTTTTCTGTATTTGATCGTCCCAACATAATCAAAATGCAACGACCTAAGATGGGTGTGCTCTCTGCCTCCGAATAACTGGGGGGTTATCAGGTGGTGTTTATATTTTTGCTATGGCTTGAAAACGTTTTCAAGCAAAGCATTATGACATGGTTCGCTTTGCAAACTTTCACAGGCTCGGGACCCAACGTGGTCTTCTCACACTTGTCGTTCTCAACCCAACTAATATATGGAGGGCGAAAATGTGTTCACAGTTCATAATGCACTAACGTCTTGGTGTACAGGTGTTTGCTAGTGTCTGGGAGGTTTGTGGGATGAATCCTGGTGTTAAAAAGGGCGACCAGTCTGTACGACTCCCTGGTGCATGTTTCAGTCTTATCAGAATTTTGCTCGCACGAGTATGTCCTTCAGAGCATGTTCTCCTTTGTGAAGGACACAACCCTCTTAGTTGGTCTGCGTCTCACTCGGAAAAGGAGATAATAATCTCATCAAAGTTCTTTGCTCCCTCCCAGTACAAGGAGACTTGATTCAACTATGTGGTTTGCCCTTAGTCGCTGCTTTACATAAGCACTCTCCTTATCCTCCGGTAGTAGAGGGATGCCTTCAAGCACAGGCACATATGACTGCCACCTCTAGTGTGAAGGTTGCGCCCTTAAAAAACTCAAAAAGATTGGCGTTTCAGGTCCCTTGCCTTTTCAATGTCACCCCACGACTTATCTGGTCATTCGCGTAGAGGCATTTACATAGTTCAGCTACTTCATGAGGTTTCGGTTCTTCCTACGTGTACAAGGGGTAATCGTTTACACCACCCAGCTGACGAAAAGGAGATGGTGCAAGGTCAAACGAGGCTCTTTTAAATCGTAATGTCTTAATGTTTGGATGTTCTCCTGGCATCTGATTAAGCCGTAAGGTATCACGCGCTTGTCAGAGAGTTCTTCCACAACTGCTACGGGATGCTACGGCAACTTAAAAGCAGATTGCACAAATATTTGTGCAACGAAGGCCCTAGGAATAAACTCCCTGTGCTGGGTGTCAGCTGCGTCCACAACACCTTCAGCTTTTTGCCCTTGGATGACTTCCACTCATGTCCGTTCCATCTTCCTCGTCAGATTTTTTAGTCTACAAAGATCTCCTTGCTCATTAGAAGGGAGTGGAGAGTGGTTGCCCTGCTACAGCTTCTCATTGGTTGCCAATTAGTTGCCTAGTGTCAGTTTCATCCGAAAGTACAACCCAGCGACCAGAAAAACCTGGAAGCCATAACAAACTCACTGTCCTTGTGGTGGGCTTTAATGAGAGTAGATTTTCGTCAATTTTCGCACCGGGGGTTTTCCAGGATACGGTGTTCTCCTTGCTTTAAACATGTCAACTTGTTTGGCCTTAATATCCGTTGGTCATTTTCCTAACATCTCCAACAACTTGACAGAAGTATAACAACTAGATGAAACATAATTTAACAACACACAACATTCAATTCCATCACTCTTAACAACACAAGAGGATAAATGAATATAAATATTTGAAAGATATATTTTGAACTGCAGATGAAAGATCAAATAGAAGAAAGATCCTCGCAGTTAGTATGCAACTTAAGCAGCTGCGAAGAGATAAACCTGAAAAAAAATTCAGGCTTGAACAGGATTCGAACCCATGACCTCTGCGATGACGGTGCAGTGCTCTATCAACTGAGCTATCCCAGCGTTGTCCTAGGTTGCTTCTTTGGCTGTCAGCAGTGGCTATCCTTGCTTCCTCCACAAAGAACCGAAGAGCAACATCATCATTGGAATATAAAACTACACTCTGATCACGAGAATCTTGTTGAAAATAACGTTTCTTGTTCTGACAATATTTTTAGCCAGTTTTGTTTTTTAAAAGACGTTTGGGTATTTCATAACCAGCGTTAAAGTCGGCCTCTGTCGATTGCTTATTTGTGCTATTTCTAGGATCAAGTAAAGTGACTTACGTATGTTTACAGGATCTTTCCCTTCGCCTTTCCCTCAGGTCAAATAATGGTCCACAGGCCAACCCCGGTAGTTTGGAAGATAGCGTTTTTGTTTACGAAAACCAAATGATACGCGAACAACTGCGTACCTTTTCGAGTTCCTGCAGAACTAGAAAAATTTAGCCAAAATCTAAAGAAGAAGACACCTTTGATAAAGTTTGAGTCGTTCTTGTTCCTTATTATAAAATTGGCATTCACTTGTTAGTTTTCGAAAACAAATTGTACCCTGCGTTTTTGGGTCTACAATATACTTTCCGTCGTCTGTGTTATGAGTCTGCGATTGAATGCGCAAGGGCCTCCAAATATCGACCTAAATGGACAGTAGTAGTTTTCCTAGTTATTCAGATAGATCGAAGAGCAAGATGAAATGCTTGTAATAAAAAAATAAAGTAAACAACATTTATTTACCCTCAGCAGTCTTTACAGCACAAGTGCCAGTGGGGCCGAGCATTCAACTTCACAAAGAAATAATTTAAATTGAAAATAACTTGGTTAAAAATCTCAACTGGCAGGAGGCAGACCAGCTGGCTATTTACAAGTGCGGCCGAGGAGTTGTACTTAGGGTAACCAAGAAACAACTTCAGCTAGCTTTGAACAGGACTAATTGTTCAATTTATACGTTGACCTCTAAAAATCTTAAAGACTAAGAACACTGGTGAGAGTCGTACTGCTTTCCTCGATGATGAATTTGTTATTCACAGTAATTTAGCTGCTATAAAAATAAGCTGAACGCACTTCTCTGGTATATTTTTGTGTACATGTGTTATCCTTTTACACCTAATTCCTTTACCTTATAAAGACCCCGGTACTTTGAACAGGCATCAAATCAGATCTATACAAGTCGACATTGTTTACATAAGTCTATCAGCAAACAAATATTGTTATCAGAATAGCCTAAAATTCGTGTCAGCATGTTAATTCAATATGCCGCTCGCTCGCTGGCGTGAGACATGGAGAAAGGGAAGTCACTATGCACTCAAAAGTGAGATGCACGGATAATTCTTCCTCCTAGCGTCTCTCGCCACTCCCATTTCTTATAGATAACACTTGGGACGAAAAAGTATATTTTTTTAAACAATATAATACTAAAGCTTCTGTCAGTAGACAGAAAAATTGTCCAAAACTTATTTAAAGTGATAAACTAGGTGAGAGAAATACTCATAAAAACAAATGTCTTGGGGGGAAGTATTCATGTAAAACATTTCTGTTTATGGTTTTGGCGTTTTAGACTACCGATTTGTAAGTTTTGAGTTTTGTTGATTTGCTTATGGCAAAAATGTTCCCATTTCATGCCTCCTAGTATCATTCATTAATCTCCCTCATGGCAACTGATATTTGGAAAGACCTTCCAACTCCTTTAAAAAAACTAATACAAAGTATGTTTGCTTTTCCGAAACTTTTATTATACGTTACTTACTGACAGAACAACGAATGAACTAGTGTTCTTTTATGATGACCTCGTAACATATGTTAACATTTTACAATTAATAAGTTCTTCCTTCCTTTTGCTTTTTCATTTTTTTTTTTTTTGGCCTGCTATCTAGAACCTAAATTAGCCAGTGAGCTAACAAGATAACCAAATGGTTCATTTAGCTTCCCTGCTTACACGTTATTTTAACTAATAATTAATTTAATTCTATATATATCACCACTACAAGGTTGTAAGAATCAACCATGTACATTGACAAAAAGCACAAATAAAAGATTATTATTATTATTATTATTATTATTATTATTATTATTATTATTATTATTATTAACATCATCATCATCATCATCATCATCATCATCATTATTATTATTATTATTATTATTATTATTATTATTATTATTATTATTATTATTATTATTCTTTGGTCGTGTGATAGTCATTTCAATTCATCCAAGTCAAATCGGTCATAAATTCGATTGCACTCGACCAATTCAGCTTAACCCAGAGGTTTGCTTTCATATTCTAATAAATAGATGCAAAGTCAAGCCATTGAACATCATTTTATGAAATTCAAGTTACCAACAAAGACATTCTAGCACCAAAATTCCAGTGCGAAAAATTTACCATTATACCGTCTCCGTTTGAAAGAAGAAGAAAGCTTTAAGAAACTGCACTGCATGGACTCTGAATTTTCGTAAGTCTTTCTAGTTTGATACGCGCGCCTTTAGAAAAATTCACAAACTTTTTGACATCTTAATGTGTCTCCATCAATGTCCAGTGTTTCCATAATAGCTTATAAGACATTATATTCACCTGCATCTTCCCCTCCGTTTGTATCTCGCAGCTTGTTGTATTCATTGACGGACGTCCTCCTTAGTTCCGCCAATTTCTGGTTATTCTTGTCAATCTTACATTGGTCAAGATTTAAAACACGCATGTTGGAAAAGAAATAAAAGCTTACACATTCTTTAAACTTTTTGCCTGTTTTTCTTTTATGATTCTTTCACTTTGTACCTTTATTTTATTCATGGAAATTTAAAGTCAACAGCGAAATTGGACTGAATTATCAAGAAAACTAAATAATTTACTTTTTGTAATAAGACTTTAGCAAGAAGGTACGCACACAAAGGCACGAAAGACTATCGTTAAGTGTGAACATGACAAATATTTTCCATTGAAGCATCTGTAGTGAAGGATACTGCCAATCCCTTTTCACACCACGTGATGGCTTCCTCAAACTGATTCAGCTGAGCACATGCACTTGCTCCTAATAAAAAGAAAACGTTAAATTCGGCATAATTCTTGGCTTATTTAAGAAGGCTAAATGCCCATTGAAGAATTACATAAGTAAGAACCTCTTTTTAATATTACGTTTCCAAACAATCGTTCCTTGTTACTTTGCAATGAGCAGTGTTTATTTACAATCGGTAAGTTCAGAGGAAACAAAAGGATATCAAGGATGTTGATAGTGTTTGGACAAAAACATTCCAAAATTGACAGTAAGTACCCTTCCTCAAAATAAATATGCTCTGATTACACCAACGGGAATATTTCTACTGAATTCTTGCGCATAGAGCAACCTCTAAAAGGTCATGTTACTGAGGTCTCTAAAACAAATTTGCTATATTTTTCTGCCACAAAAACTGCTATCTTTCCTTACTATTAAAATGCAGTTTGAATGATACAGAAGTTTCTTTTTCCCTGACCCACACATTTCAATTATTATTAATTTGTCGGTTAGCGACTAACATGTAATTAAGAGACCATATCATGCAACACCAATACCTCCTTTTTTTTCAACTGTTCATCAAATTGTTACAAATCATTACAAAATCATTACAAAAGCACGATTTATTATTTAATCATAGCAACGGTGATCTTTTCACGTGTGAAGATAACATGTTATTTTCACGTGTAAAGCTATCATGTTTTCGGGCGAAAGCTCACCTTGTATTTCATTGGTGTTTACAGCTGTTTCGACAAAGGTTGTCCGATAGAAAGCGTAAAAGTGTACGCGACAATGCCGAAAGGTAGTCTGGGAAATACCCAATAAATTTCAATAAAGGCTCAAAATCCATATTCCACGCCATCTCAAGTACGTTCGACGTGGAGTACCACAGAGATATCTGAATTTGGGCACCTAATTTTCTCTAATCTAAATTAGCGACCATGTGAACTGAATAAACAACCTATTCTATTTGCATAAAACTACTGCGCAATATATGTATCCTATTAGTATAATTATGACAATTATGATTACTATTATGATTATCATTATCATTATCATTATCAACCTCCTTCACGGTAGTGATTTCCTTTGTTTTTTCTTTATGAATTATTAATGAGTTTGAGAAGTTGAGGTAAAAACACTAAATTACTTGTGTGCAACATTCATGAAAACAGCGCCTTTTAAATGAGATAGACCATTCCCTTATCTACATAGGAAACTACGAAACATATTTTTTAAACGGATCTAACATTTTAGCGGTGTAGCAATTCCGAAATATATGTCACTGTAACGTTATCCCCGTCCCAATAAAACTAGTGATATTGACCGTCTTTGCATTCTTATCGTTTGTGAAATCATTATTTTACTGTAGATATTTTAAATGTTTACATAATGATTTTGTATTTAAGTAACTCCTACCTCTGAAGATCGCTTTCAAATAAGATGGCTGTAAGGAACAGGCAACTTTCGCATCAATCAAGGAATCAGTATAGTTTCCTGTGAAAGAATAAAGTATGAGGAGAAAGCTAGCATATTGATGCGGGTTCAATTGAAGAACCCATTGTATTTTGATAAACCAATTTAAAGTTAACAAAAACTTCTCACCCAAACAAAAATAAGCTTTTGCTCTGTTGCTGTACAGTTGGGCTTTCAGTTCCTCATCCTTGCAGTTTACTTTAATTCCTTCCGTGTAGAAGTAGATGGCGTTGTTGAAATCTTTCTGTCTGTAACTGTTATTACCCTCATTTTTGCAAACCTCTGCTCTTGCTAAAATGAAGCAAATTAAAAAGATAATGTATAAGTAGATTGCCTGCAGGGCAACGGCGTTTCGTTGTGAACGACACTTTTCTTTGAGTTTCTTTTAGTGCACCTGTGTAAGAAACGAACGGCGCAGCTTAACACAATTGTAAACGTTTTGTTAAATTGACCCTTGGATAAATTCTTGCACGTACTTTCAAAACGCAGTGAACTGGCACGAGTCGCTCCAGCCTTATAGTTAGCCACACCAGGAAAGGATATTCGAATTTTGTTGCTTTTAAATATTCTGGTAAAAAGAATCAAACTTTTCTTCTCACCTCTTAAAGTGCCGTCATCAAAATCCAATGTCTCCTCACCAGCTGGTGTGACGTCATTTTCACTTGCAGCTTTAATTTGACTCTGCGCCATGAATGCTGGGAGTTCGGGCTAAAAACCCTATGAATCAAGAGTCAATAAAAACTTCTGTTTAAGAAATATTTTTGTGTATGTTAAGATTGCAAAAAAAAAATTGAAGAATAAAGACCAGTACGCTATTTTCTTTTCGCCTCATTCACCCTTGGGAAAGAACAAAAAGATTAACAAAGGCTATTGATTACTTTAGATCGGTACCAGCCCAGTTGCAATACCCAGGTTTGGAAACCAAAGACATGCAAACTATATTATGGCGCGGGCCGCAAGGCTCCTTTGTTTATGATTGAATTGTATTTCTTTTAACTTAAGTCTAACAATATGTAAATCCATTTTATATTAATTTTAAGATGGCTGAATAAAGCTTATTATTATGACGACGTTTTGGAGAAATAAGCCTTATTCCAAAATGGCTTCCATTTTAATATTCTTTCGTTTGCATTCAAATTAGCCCTTCTTGCCTCGTTCAAGATAAAATATTCTTTTGATATTTAAGCTTAAGAACGAGGTAAGAATGGCTAATTTGAATACCAACAAAAGAATATTGAAATAGTAGCCACTTTGGAATAAGGTTTATACAGGAGAAAGAAAAGACGTTTCCCCGACACTCCTTGAGTTTTACTAAGCAGGATAACTCCATGCACGGTTTGCGTTTTGCTCGCGTTTTACTCCTTCCGTAATTTTTTTAAACAATTTTAACCAGAAAAATTAAACAGTGTGTAGAGTAATAGCTTGTACCCCGGTTCCTGCAATTTCGTCTATTTTTGACCGATTAAGAAAATCTGTTATTAAACTTCCAAGAATAGGCTAGTGGACGTGAATTCTATCGCCAGAATACAACTTGCTTACCGAAGTTTCCATAAAAAACCTCTTCTTAATGTTCCTCTGAGTGGATAACAAGTGATCGTAGGAGTCCTGAAACAGAAATATTTGGCAATTATTGTGATTTGCTTTTGTCATCTTTAACTGATGAGTCGATTCGAGTGGTCGTATTATATTTGGCGAGAATTTATGACAGAGCAACAGCTGGGCAGTGCGAAAGGAGGCGTTTGTTGAATTTACGAGGTATGGGATAATGTTATTATATGTTGCTAATAAGAACCTCGATATTACTGGGCCAAATTAAGTACAGTGGGCGAAGTGATGCGGTACAAATAACTACATGTAAGCAATGTTTGTAAGGGGAAATTCAACTATATCAAAGTTCATCCGTCTAAGACCATCCATGGCTTTTAGGGAATCAAACGCTATTAAAATGGCTTTTTTTTTTCATCTCCTTGAAAATCCTTTTTAGTCTGAAATTGGAAAGTTTAATTAGAAGACAAACAACGAAAGGTTTTGACCTTTTGCTGTTTGTCTTTCAATATAATTTACACTGCAATATTCAAAATTACTTTGACGGCACAATAAACTGTCATCGCTCGTTTTAATCTATTTTATTTTAAATGATAGCAAAGAATTCCAATACCTGTTATAATTGAAAACTTCCTTTGTCATCGAAAACGCTCAAAAATATCTCTTTTCTGAAAGCGTGAGGTAAAGTTTGTTTTGTACTGTTTTCCGCACAGTCACGCAATTTCTGTCGATAATACTTCGCATCGGTTTTTTCGTTATCCATTTTTCTTCTATACTGTTTCAATAAATTAGACCCACTCCACTAATTTTCATAAAGCCTCTGACGCTGGAAGCTTAAACCTAAATGCTACTCTATACACAGGCAAGCTCTGTTTTTTGAATATTTTTCCTCGACAAGCCTTCTCGCTTGAACCAGAAGTGTTATCAAGGGAAAACGTGCACATTTTCTCGTACACAAGTTCAAACTAACCTTACTGTGATGTGAAAACTTGCTTTGGTGAGCCGGCTACCGCTAACTTCGTTCCCGAACTGTGAGATCACAGCTCCAGAGCTGGGAAATCCGTTGAAGACTACATTAATTTACCAACAAAGTTATGTCGTTCTCGGTTTCCGCCCCCGTTCAGTAAAACAGTGGTGACGTTTGGCTGGCCTTGCGTGATTCTCGGAAAGCAATAGGTTGTTCCCCGAGGAAATGAGTCAGTAAATTTTACTTCGGTTTCAGGTCATATGATTGTCATATGACAGGACGTTGTATAAACTGGAAAGATATGTTAGTCATGTGAATTATGTGAAGCATCACATACGGGCCAACATAAGAGAACTATACAGGCCCGCAAATGATCCCTGAACGGGAAATGATGCCCAAATTTGACCGCAAATGATCCCCGGACGGGAAATGATACAAAGACAGAATGGAATGGACTCAAATTTGGACAGTGGATTTAATCTCTATACACTTCTTTTTTTTTTTCTTAATAACACCAGTCATTATATCAAACTAACTGCACGCAAATTTCACAACTTTTAAAATTATAATGTAGCAGCTCAGTGCAACAGAACAATTTGCCTATAAACTGGAACATACATGTACAGTATATAAACAAATTTACTTATGCCATTACAACGCCTAAAATGTACACGAATTGTACGAAACTCTTCATTTTTCAAATAGGGCTAACAATACGAAATAAATTTTAACAGTACAACTACAAAAAAGTTTACTGGAACAGACCAACTTATTCGAATGGGAAAGCCCCCTCAGAACGCATTACAATTTCGCACTGATGTAGTAAGCTTTCCCCGAACTTACCCAGCCACTCTCATCCCGAACGCATTCACTTTAGAGAGTTCGTGAATCATGGTGGGCGGGAGACGTACCTTGGACGAATGTCCATGGACGGCGCTGATTATGTTGCCTTAGTAGGTCTGGTGAACATTCGCGATATTAAGGATGCTGTGGTGTCTAGCTTGGGAGGAGGCCTACATAAAATCGAACCAAGTCAAAACGAAGCTGATTTCGACAGCATTGCTTTGGTGGGCCATGAAGCGGAAAGCGATTTCCATAGCCTTCAGCAAATGGACGCGAAAACAACAGATGTACTCGAAGAATTGAAATTGAAGTATGGAGACGGGCGAATTACTGAGTATCAAATTTTCCCAAAATGCGGAAAAAATTGACAGATATTCCCAAGGCGTCTATGAGGGAGACATAGTGTGTTTTGTGAAAATTGTTTAAAGAAAGACTGCGTTTCCAATCAGCAGCAAAATGAAAATGAAAGACAGAATCAGCATATTACACGATACAACGAGCGAACTATCCGCGGGTTTAGAAGCGATGAACCAAGAAATGAAAACAGTAAAAGAAACCTTGGTAAAGGAAGCTGATGTAGTACAAGTAGAACTACTCGAGAAGAAACTAGAAGAAATGGAAAACCGCTCTAAGAGAAATAATATTGTGATCTGGAACATTCCAGAAGGTGTCGAAAAGGACTCGTCCTGCTTAGCGCTGGTAACTTCGATCTTGACGGAACATATGGGCTTAGAGGAGATAGAAGTAATGCGGGCCCACCGCACCCGCGCCAATATCAAACAACGGCAAAATTTCACAAGCGGGGCTCCTCTAACAAGGCCAGTCCATGTATATTTACTAAGATATACCGCCAAGGAATACATCTTGCGTAATGCTGCCTCTAAATTAAAAGAGAATCCTTTCCATGAAGCAAATCTATACATTTCAGACGATGTATCAAAATCTGTGAGGGAGCAGCGTAAAAAGCTTAAAGAGAGACACCTGAATGAAATCCGTAGTCGAGAAGATGTCCAATTCGCCTATATTCCTTGGAGCGTACCGGCCAGGATCATTTTTAAGCTGAATGGTGAGTCAAAACTTTTAGTCCTTCTACCTGCAAGCTAAAAATGCCAACACCAGCTAAACTGACTACTTGACTTGATCACGTTTATAGTTATACTATCAATATACTATCTTTACTCCAGACAGTCTACAATATTCTAAGATGCACTATCTAGTTTTTTCACTTGATTTCATAAACTCAAAGACCGTTCTTTGTTAATCTTTGTTAATCCTTGACAAATGGTATATATGCATTCACAGGAAGCCATAATTGTTTTCAATCGTTTTATTAAGTTAATATTTATCAGTTCGGAGCAAGTGCGGCTGAGGGAGAGAGAAACGATGCTACACTCCTTCAGGAGAGAAGATGAAAATTTGAAATTCGATATTAATTCCAAGCTAAATTATTCACATTGTGTTTATGTAGTGCAATTATTAGTGACTGTAAGTGGAGTAATGGAGTAATGTAAATAAGCATTGTAATAAGTGTAAGTGGTGTTCATATTGTATTGTAAGTATTGTGTTTTTCGAAATAAAAAAAAAATTAAAAAAAACATATTACACGATAACTTAGCATATTACACGATAACGTATTGGACGACCGAGACTAAAAAGTTATCCTTATTAAGACTAAGATCCGATTAAGAATAAAGCGACGATAATGGGTGACCGCCGTCAAAGTCAAGCGCTTTGACCGATTCTTAACTCACCCGCTCTTTAATTTTCTCGCGCTTGTATTAAGTATTTAAATTCTCGTCTCCTCTTGTTTTTATTCAATCTTGGGTTTCAAAGCTGTATTGAAAAAAAAAGTTTCAATGGATTTGCGTTTAATAACGTAGCGAACTTGTTAGTAGGATCTTTTCCAATTAACTATTTAGCCCTATTTGAAAAATGAGGATTTTCTTACAATATGCGCACATTTTAGGCGTTGTAATGGTATAAGTAAATTATATACATGTATGTTCCATTTTTTTATAAGTAACTTGTTCTGTTGCACTGAGCTGCTACACGAATTAGAAATTTTTAGACTTTTGACTTTTGCATGCAGATAGTTTAAATAGAATAACTGTTGTGTAATTGTTGTGTAATTAAGAAAAAAAATGAAGTGTGTAAAGTTAAATCCACTGTCCAAATTTGAGGTCCATACCATCCTATATTTATGGTTAATTTGTGGTCCAATTTAGGGATCATTTCCCGTCCGGGAAAAAAAAAACGGCAAAATGAGTGCGCATATTCGTCACGCGAGCAATCTTACACGGCAAAAAGGCGGCATTTTTAAAATTCCCTTTGCTTGTTCTCATTTCGCGTGGATAAGCCCAAATCAAAATAAATAAGGTTGCCGCTTTCAGGAAAGGTTCCTTCGAACTTCCTCCATCACATATCTGATTCAACAAAAGAATATTGTGGTAACAGGTGTGAATATGACTTCTAGTTTCTAACCTTTCGTTAACATAATACAGTGATGTACGTGGACTAGCCGCTGAGAGAAAAACCGCTCAAAACGGCGTTTGGAAGCACTGAGAAGCCTTGAAAACACAGCAAAACACACCGGGTAAGCTTTTTCAGACTTTATTATGATCTTTGTGAGTTGTTGTGGCAATATTGTTGTCTAATTTTCGATTTAATTTTAACGCCACACAAACTCTTATATCACGCTTGCATGGTGACCTGTGGTTAGTATTTAAGGTTTAAGATTAGGGGAACAGTCAGTTTTCATGCAAGCAAAGGTTGGTTTCACGTAGCTCTTAGACTAAACATTTCTAAAACTCCAGGGTTTAAATCGAAGTGGAAATTCTACGACTTGAAATCATACCTCGCCGAAACCATAAAAACTAATCATCTGAATACGGTTTACTGATCAATAACTTCCTGTTTGCTTTAAACCTCGATTTGAACCTCAGAGACAACAAATAAAATAACACAATCTTTTTTTATTGTCTCCATTGCTGAAATTTATCGCTGAAATTTATTTTCAGAACCGCGAAATTTACGACGAAAGGACACGCTTACGGGAACAATATGAATAAATAAATAATGTAAAAAGGATAATTAACAAATGGACGGCAGTTTTCAACTGTCTATACTCTTAGACCATAAAATGACGTCATAAAATGTTCAAAACTCAAGTAGAACAAGGAGCCGCAGGCGAATTTTGACAGTTATTGTAAAATGGTGTAAGGCGTGGACCATTCTCATGTGTTGCAAAAATCAGTCACATCCCCCCTACAACGAACACCACAGCGGTTGGTCTAAATATGGGCTCCATGGATTTTCCGTCGGCAGAGTGTATTTCCATCGATCTTGACCAATGAGGCAACTATTTTTCCCATCAATTCAATCTTTCCGCCATTCACTGCTGCTACCTCTCTTTCTGATTTTCCATATCAAGTCTGTGAGCCTTTACACAAGCTGTACTGCAATACTTGTAAGTGAGTCGCTCAAATGGTACCTGGCCAGCTAAACTTGTACTGCACCAAGCGCAACTACGTTAAAAAACAAAGAAGGATTCAGTGACACAGTGGGTAAAACTGCGTATGACGCCAGCACAGCCATTAGGGCAGCGGTACGAGCATGCGTCGTAGCCTGGGTTCAAATCCAGACGCCACAACTTGCGTTAAAAGAGGCCTTTACAGTCCAAGAGATTTTCAGATGCAAAACACAAAGCTAATAGTTAGGTTGAAGTTTAAATTGCTAGTTATTTAGTTTCTTTCCAAATTTAGTTCAAGCAAACATTCGTTCTGTCTGCAAACGGAAATTGTTTGCCTAGAACTTAAGGCCACGACCAAACGAGCTGGCAATTTACGGCAAGTTGAAAACTTACACGACAACTTGCGACACTTGTTTCGTCTGGAGGTATGCGAACTTGCTATGACTTGCGTTCAATTTGATCGAGCTCAAACTCACAGGGAAGTCGACGGAGGCTTATCGCCGTTCGGCCACCGAACGCTGGTCGCCCTAATAGTCTCAGTATCGGTTTCTCTGCTATCGGCGCGCAGAAAGCTGCACTGAAATGGCAATGCATTTTTCAGCACTGTCGGGTTGAGTTTGGTCCTGGTTCTCCGGGTACTTGTTAGGCTGACAAGGGCCAATATGGCCGAAAAAGCTGTCCAAGGCAGCTAACACTGACGCTCATTATTTCGTTTCATTTCGATTTGCCTCGCTTCGTTTCCTTTCCTTTCGCTTTGTTGATACCAACATGGCCTTTGTACTCTTCCCTGAAGCTGCAAGTTACCAGAGTACGCATGCGCGGTACTTGTGACACAACCCACAAGAGTTGGACTTTTCCTCTTTCCCAAACAACTAGCATTTTAAATTCCAATTCGATCCAGAATTCGAGTGCCACTGGTTGGTTATTGGTGAAACTAGTATTATCCCCGTTGAACAAAAACGATTATTCTTATTTGAAGGGCATTGTAATATTTCCTTACCATGAGGTAACGCCGGCTTGTTTGGCGGCCATCTGTTGAGCGAATCTCTTCTCTGCAGCAAGGGCCCGCTGACATGAGAAACATACTGAATCTAAGTGAGGAGTTTACTTCAATAATTTATTGCTACTCAGTACGAGATAATAGAGTAACAAAAGTTCTATCGGTTTGCCACGCAACAAAATTCTCAAGCCAATAAAATCATTAATGTATGATTTCGCCTAGTGACATTGTTTGAACGCATTAAAAATACAGTGTCCACAATAACAAGAGTCCTTAAAAGCAGGAGCTGTTTTCATTAAATCTTTTTCAGCGTGACGTAAACTCATTTGTGTAATGATTGGTTTTATCAACAGAATTGATAGAGTAAGTTTCGCCATCGTAAAGAGATTCGAGTGGCGGCCAAATTAGTACTTTATCAACTCTGTTGATAAACCAAACACTCGCTTCCACCCCCGCGGACGCAGCATCACAGGTTTTTCAGAAACTAAGCCCATTGTCCTCATGTTGTGTAAAAACGAGGTGTCCGTAAGAGCGGGCGTCCGGAAGGACGGAGTTGACTGCTAGCAATTATTTCGTAAGTAGTGGATGTTTCAGTTTGTGCGTAATTCAGTTTTGCTGTCGTTCGCTGTCGTCGTAGTCTTTGTCGCAGTGTCGATAGTGTCTTCTATCTAAAGAACGAATTTTGTTTTTATTTTCAATCTAAAGGGACCCTCTGAACATCATGTTCATGATGTGGGTTCTCTGTATAAAGATTGCCGTGTTTGGTGTTATCCATATCACGATAGAAGCTCTAAAGCTCCGAAAAGGGTGAAATAAAAGTACTTCATCAGTATGACAGAAATGTGATGTCATGTTTTAAACCTGGCCAAGGTTGTTCAAAGAGCGGATAACTCTATCCAGTGGATAAATCGCTATCCAGTCAATAAAATGTTCTCCAACCAAAACATTTTATCCTCTGGATAGCGATTTATCCACTGGATAAAGTTATCCGCTCTTTGAACAACTGGGACCTGGTGAAGAAATTATGAATGCACGTTTTTTCTTTCAGTAAGTGGCACAGGCATACTCGGAAAAAAATCAGAGTGGTTCTTTTCTGAAATAGAACCTAGCCTTCCATTTACACGATTATTAGTAAAAGAAACTTTACTATCGCATATAATGAACTCAACTGACTATTTTATAAACACTCAATTAATTTCATTTGTTTCTTCGTGCTTCGAATTGAGAGATAAACTTCTCTCCGGAATGAATACTTCTACTGTATAAAAAGTTTAAAATAAGCAAAAAATTCAGTTACTTTATTTGTTTATTTTATTTTATTTTATTTTTTATTATTTTTTTTTTTTGTTTTATTTTATTCTATTTTAAGTTATCTTAGGAATTAGTTAACGAATCAATAATTAGCTATGAATAGCTTTAGCAATACTGTATTTGTTATAGTCATGCAAATAAAGCTTGTTGTTGTTGTTGTTGTCGTTGTTGTTGAGTGCTCCTATCAGGAGCCGAACCTAAGACCTTCCGATTACTAGTTCGGATGCTCTACCACTGAGCTACAGGAGACTCGTGGGAGCTTAGGCCATTAAACAAACTAGGCGCATGGGACAAACATACTGCTACTTCACCAATATTATTACCCGTCAATACCTTTTCTCGCTCACTTAAAGCTTGATGAGCTTTCTTTTCTTTTTCTTCTTCTTCCTTTTTTCGCTCGATAGCTTTTTGTTCCTACAAAGAGAGAAGATCAACAGGACATCACTAACAACATCCATCCGGTTCAATCTACATCTTTGAAAATGTCTTCATCCTACTGAATACTGATACTTTTTAGAAAGCACTTCCCTGGGGTTCCGAACCGATCAATTGACCGAGTGATTGTAATAGTTAACCCTTTAAGCCCTAACAGCGATCAGCATCAAATTTCTCCTTGTAATATCAATGCTTATTCAACCCCTGAGGTCATAAGAATTGAGTATATGATCAACGAAGGTGAATTTTTTGATATTTTAACTTCTCCACATTACTTTTATAAGAAAAGTATGGAGACAAGAGAGGAGAATTTGTTCTTTGATATTAGGTGTTAAAGGATCAGTTAAGCATACTCGTACCTTACCTCTCTGTTTCTGAGCTTTCTTTTGTGCCTTCTTCCTTTCCGCGTTCCGTTTTTCTTTCTCGTTTTCCATTTCCGCTGTCAGTGCGCTTGGAATCTGAAAATAGAGCGAGATTTAGAACGTGACCATGTTTTATCCTACATTTGCCGCTCGCTCTTTTCAGTTTCTCAGTAAAATTGAGTAGTTTTGAGTTAGCATCAAAGGCCAGAATTAGTTTGCACTTTTCTCATCTATGTACTCGTAATTTTTTCTTTTTTTGTTTGTTTGTTTTTTGTTTTTGTTTTTTCGAGAAAATATAAAGGCGAATCTCACGTTTGCCGTAAACGCGATTCTAATCTCTCTATTATCACCACTAATCAGCGAGCTGTAAGCCAGTCAACTCCAAAACTACATGGTATTCTTAGGAATCGTCCAATCAAACGCACCCTGGCCACCCTAGCAAAGTTGCTCTCGCTTCTTCAACGTCAGTTCGAAATATCGACGGTAAAATATGGGAAAATTCTTCTCGGGGAGACGTAAATTAATAAGGCTCGACTTACGTAATAAACGTAAAACTAAAATAGTATCGTACGCATCTGTGAGTGCAGAATTTGTTTGGGATAGAGTTTACATGCTAGTTATCAGGTTGTTGTTAAATTCAACCGCAAAGTTGTGCTGAATTTTACTGAGCCGACACGAGCGCCCGCTCAAGAAACCAAAAATTGCTTGAAACTCGAGAAACTTAAAACAACCGATCAAACGGGCTCAGGTTTAAGTACAAGTACATGAAGGTCTTACAACGCACAAGCAATGAGCGAAATCTATTTGTCAGACAATCAGAGCGGTATCAGCATAATGTCTCTTCTATCTCTAACTGGTCCTAATTGCGTCCATATTTTAGCCTTTTTTTTTTGGGATAACAAAATATCGCTGTCTCCTTACTGGGCGAGCTTTGGTGTTATTTTGAGGCCTGGTGACACATCCTTATTAAATTTCTAATCAGCTTCAACATGTTCAGTTCAATTGTTGATGACATCCAAGACTTCCGTAACACCTGCTTTAAGCGAAGAAAAAAGCGTTTAACAAACTAAAACAACTGCAGTACCTTGTTGTATCGTTCTTCCGTTCTTCTTCAAATCAAAAACTTACTATAAAATTACACTTTTTGCATCTCCTGTCCGCCATCACGAGAAACCCAGCCGCCTTTTCTCAAATAAAAATTATCCGAATTTATGCAAAATGAACTGCATCACAAACAGGTGTACTGAAAGTTTGACAAAAACAGAAAATGAAAAGCTCGTATTTTAAAGTTTTTAAACACTATTCGTGGCTTTTGCTTTTGTAACTCTTACCCATGCAACTTTTTGCTAATTTCTTTTGTTAATAGCATTTTATTTTCTTGTTTTATTATCAATTGTTTGTTTCTTGTTGGGATATATCAGCATATTTAATTGCTACTCTGTAAATCGAAATGGAACCTACCTACTGCTGCGTCGGTTTTCTTGAAAAACACCGTCTCAATTAAAAAATTAAAAAATAATAGAAAGATGGCCCGTTTTCAGTTGAGTGATCAATCGGTTGACAGTGATATCATTAAAGCCTTGCTATTAGCTTGATTAAAATTCAATAAACATAATAGTCACTTTGCTAAATTAAAACGGAAGACAAACTTTTACTATAATGGTAGGTTGGTATAGAGTTTACTTGACAGTTCTTGTTCAATTCAACTTAAAAGTTGTGCTAAATTTAAAACTTGACCTTTGAAACCCGAAAAAAATTAAGGAGAATTAAAAAACTCATTAACAATTCATAAGCCCATTGGCCTAACAAATGATCGATAAAACATCACGTGCAGTGGTTCTAAGACCCGATAAACCTCTTCCTGATTAGTATATGCGGTGTTTAATGTTTTTCTCGTATGCTAATTTCCAACGTTCACAAAAGCATCATTGTTATGAACTCTCTTGACACACGTTTTTCCAGGAATGTTTTTGAAATCTTTTTGGGTATAAGTACGTGAGGGTCTTGCAGCACGCAAGAAAATGAGCGAAGTCTATTTTTCAAACGATGGTATAAGCAGTCTCTTCTAACTGTAATTGGTGCTAATTGCGACCATATTTTAGCCATTTTCCTACAACAAAGGTATCGCTGCTTCCTCACTGGGCAAGTTTTAATGCTATTTTGAGGCCTCGGGTGTCTCATCTTCATTAAAGATAAAGAAAATGTCAATCAGCTACAAAATTTAAGTTGCTTATGAGCTGATGCTGATGACGTCTGTAACCATCTGCTTTAGACAAAGCCGGACACGGCGTTTAACAGACTCAAAGAACAGTAGTTCCTTGCTACATTGCATTGGAGCGAAGTTGCAGCTACAGATTTAACAAAGTCGAGGTAAAAGATACAGAGAACCCAAGGAAACTTGTCGAATCCGTTGTTTGGTCAACAGAAATTTTGAAATACCATTATTGATATTCAAAGATCTGCGCTTCTTGAACTCCATCGTGTTTTGTCCAAAACTCACAAACGTAAGATAAACTTTCGCTTTGTATGTAGCACAATGAACGAAGCTGAAGAATTCACTTCCACGTACATTGTTAATATTATTTTCAACGCTTTCTTATGTTATACCGCCATCACGTTGAACAGTATCACAATCCACGCCATAAAAAAAACTTCATCGTTACCAAAACCTTTGAAAACATTGCTCCTGAGTCTGGCTGTTTCTGATCTAAGCGTCGGATTACTGGTTCTCCCTTTATACATCGCACATCTTGCCATGGGTTTGGAACAATACGCTGAAGATAATACAACTTACAGGAACACGTACATCGCATTTAGGATCATTGGATATTTTTTATGCTGGGCTTCGTTCTTTGGTGTGATTGCACTGACTGTTGACAGATTCTTGGCCATTCATCTTCATCTCAGGTATCAGGAGTTTGTCACTCACAAGCGCGTTGTTGCTGTGGTGATCTCAATAATGGTGCTAAGCTCATTTCTTTCGTCTCTTCCTTGCTGGATCTCAAGAAGTTATAGACAAATTTATATCGCTATTGATGTTTTCTGTTCCGTAATTCTTACCATACTTTGCTACAAGATCTATTCAACTGTTCGACGCCACAGAAATCAGATTCAATCCCTACAAGTGCAACAAGACGAACGACAGAATCGGGAAATGATGGCGAATGTTGCGAAACTAGCGCTTGGTACATTTTACGTTTATCTGGTGTTTTTGATTTGTTATTTTCCACTGACCTACTATACGATGGCTGTGGTCATCTCTGGACATAACCGAACTACAGGACATATTTTTTGTTACTCTTGGACAATGGTGTTTCTAAATTCATCGCTAAACCCTTTGATTTACTGCTGGAAGATGAGACACATTCGACGCGCTGTCATTAACACAATGCAAAATATCATTCGTTGTTAAATTAATTCATTTCTCTGTGCGTTGAACTTTTCATTTACTTTTATTTTGCTCAAAAGAAATTATTACTTTTGCAAGTGGAAAGATGAAACCTTTCGAAAATGTAACGCCAGGGTCACGCCTGTTTTAGGAAACTTTGTTCTTTCAGATTTGGACTATACGCCGTTTAAATTTATTCCTTTTTAAAGGTGAATGTGCGCCCTTTTTATCCCAAAATTCGTTGTAGTTGTTCATTAGAATTTTTTGTTTGTTAAAGGCTTTCCCGCGGTTGCAATGAAGATTTTAATTCTGGCAAAAGAGTTGATAACTGTTTAACAGTTTCTAGAATGAACGCTGTCAAAGAAGGAAGAGGACTTTGTCCGCTAAAATTATGTGCATATAAGCATTACCATGTGCTGGTTTTCGGTCAGATTGTATTGATTATCGCGGGAAAATACAGGGCCAGTCATTTAAATAGAGTCTAACATAGGCCGCAGCCTAAGACAATAAGTGGGCCTCCAGATCTATTTATAAGTGGCTTATAAAAGTAGGTAAACAGTTTTCTTGTCCGGGATGCAAACCTTCTTGTTACTGTCGGCAGTAGACAATGTTTAGATATGATTGTTGGCAAAATTGAAAATGACTAAGAACGTTGTTTTGTTAAACGCTGTCTAAACTGTCCTTTAATAAATGACCCACAGTTTTTTTCAGCATTTTGTCAGAGCTGCTCCTTTTTCCATGCAGATATCCTTCGATGGCTCTGACATAGCTCGGATGTACGTCACTTTCCGAGTGACAAAAAAGAGGATTTGCTGGGGTGTTTTAAGCGTGTTAAGAAGGAGGACAGGCGTGTAAATATGTTATGTAATGTTTAAAAGAGCAGCAGTGTTTTATCATGATTTAAAACCACGAGGCGCAGCCGAGTAGTTTTAGACCCGATGAAACATGTGCTGCGAGTTTTTGAACGGCTTCAAAAACATTCCTGGAAAAGCGTGTGTCAAGAAAGTTCATACTAATGATGCTTTTGAGAAAAACATTAAACACCGCATACTAATAAGGAGGAGGTTTCATCGGGATTTAAAACCACTGCACGTGATGTTTCATCGACCATTTGATAGGTCGATGGTCTTATGAATTATTAATGAGTTTTTGAAATACGTAACACTGTCAGATCTCCTATACGAGGGGAGAATATCGTCATGAATATTCAAACAATAGAACGTTGTAAATAAGTAAAATGTGGTAGCTTGGAATAAGTGAAGTTCATAAATAAATGAATTTTTTTTATGGATTGATGCGTCGATTTCCTAGTAATTTTGGAAGATTTCCCTCAATGATTAAAGCCAGGGCAGTACAAAGCTGGGGGGGGGGGGGGGGGGGCCAGAGGGGGCAGCTGTCCCCACCTGGAAAACTACGTGTTTTAGCCTTTTTAAATCTCGCTTACACGAGTATGGTTTTTCAGAGCTAAACTGGTTTTTAAAGCCTGCGCTACTCCCAAGTATTTGTAGCAGGTTTGGAGGATTTGATAGAGCCTTGGATTTAACCATAGTATGTTTAACATCACAGGTCATTCGTGCCTAATGAGTTTTGATTTTCCTCTTTTGAATTCTCTTAATTTTGAATATGACCTCGTATTCTGCCACATAGGGCATTTCAGCTGGGTTTGGTTTGGCTCGTTGAAGTGCATGATAGTTTTAACTGCCTTTCTTGTTGAGATTTATGCAATGTTAGGACAGGAATTAATCATTGCTTGTATCGTGCAATGAGCTTCATTCTATAGTTGTTGTAACAGCGGATCCGGCTATTGGTTTTTGTCTCAAGGTGTTGTGTTTCTTGCCTAGTAATCGTATCGTTGTAGCGTGTTATAGAGCTGTGCAACGTGTCACAGTAACAAAAGGCTTGAATCGTACGTAAATCACGACTGTGGTTTTGCACATGCTTCGCTCCACTGTTGTAGTACGTTCGAATTGTGGGAGCTCAGAGATTTTCTCCCTTTGTCTACAGCAGCAGGAAGCCTATAGTTAATAAGCCCCCGGCTTCTATATAGGCTTCCTAGCCTTTAACACATTTAATATTGTAAATAGTCAAGTATGAATATTGTAATAGTAAGAATATTGTGTGTCGTCTATAATGTATTTATGTTGTATTTTTTTGTTAATGGCAAATAAATTGAATTGAATTGAATTGAATTGAATTGAAACAATGGTATCCCTTCAGCGTACGTGAGAAGGTAATAGAAGGTTGAGTTTGTACCTCCCGCCCCCCCCCCCCCCCCCCCGTCTCCCCAGAGAGAAAGACAATCAATGCTGACAAGTACGTAGGCTGCTGGACACAACATTGTAAAGATGGGGAGTAGGGAATGGGGGAAAATGGTTTTCTCTTAGGGCGCGTTTCTTTGGAACATATTCTGTGTCTTCTGAAAAAGGAATACACTGAAAAATCGGTTATATCTGTTGCCCAGTACCGAAAAACATCCAAATGACCAAAGTAAAAGAATCGAATTCTTATCAAAGTTTTGGAAGAATATTTTCAATTTTTCGAGGTTTTCCAGCTGATTTTGGAATATCCGGGATATGTCCCTTGTTCCCATTTCGCGTGGATAAGTCCAAATCAAAATAAATAAGGTTGCCGCTTTCAGGAAAGGTTCCTTCGAACTTGCTCCATCACATATCTTATTCAACAAAAAAAATATTGTGGTAACAGGTGTGAATATGACTTCTAGTTTCTAACCTTTCGTTAACATAATACAGTGATGCACATGGACCAGCCGCTGAGAGATAAACCGCTCAAAACGGCGTTTGGAAGCACTGAGAAGCCTTGAAAACACAGCAAAACACACCGGGTAAGCTTTTTCAGACTTTATTATGATCTTTGTGAGTTGTTGTGGGAAAATTGTCTAATTTTCGATTTAATTCTAACGCCACACAAACTCTTATATCACGCTTGCATGGTGACCTGTGGTTAGTATTTAAGGTTTAAGATTAGGGGAACAGTCAGTTTTCAAGCAAACAAAGGTTGGTTTCACGTAGCTCTTAGACTAAACATTTCTAAAACTCCAGGGTTTAGATCGAAGTGGAAATTCTACGACTTGAAATCATAACTCGCCGAAACCATAAAGACTAATCATCTGAATACGGTTTACTGATTAATAACTTCCTGTT
This sequence comes from Pavona decussata, assembly GCF_977016875.1. NCBI lineage: Eukaryota > Metazoa > Cnidaria > Anthozoa > Scleractinia > Agariciidae > Pavona > Pavona decussata. Next base: position 2,109,685 of record NW_028145619.1, read on the forward strand.
TGCTTTAAACCTCGATTTGAACCTCAGAGACAACAAATAAAATAAAACAGTCTACTTATTGTCTCCATTGCTGAAATTTAGTTTAAGTTCCTCGTTTTGCTTGATGTGTAGCTAGATTCTTTTATTTCCTGGACCACGAAATTCACGACGAAAGGACACCCTTACGGGAACAATATGAATAAATTAATAATGTAAAAAGGATAATTAACAAATGGACGGCAGTTTTCAACTGTCTATACTCTTAGACCATAAAATGGCGTCATAAAATGTTCAAAACGCAAGTGGAACAAGGAGCCGCAGACGAGTGGTTTCACCGCCAAGTTTTTATAAGAGTATAGACCATAGAAAATTGCCGCCCATTTGTTTTTCAAAAGAACATGGAAAAAGTACGAGCGGAATTAGCTTTATTTTCCTTTGAGAAACGTGCGCGTTACATCTGACGTCATTTTTATTGTCTGTACTCTTATTGACAATAGCTACGAACCAATCAGCGCGCGGGAATCTTGAGTCATTGTAAAATGGTGTTGAGCGTGGACCATTCTCATGTGTTGCAAAAATCAGTCACATCCCCCCTACAACGGACACCACTGCGGTTGGTCTGTAAATATCGGCTCCATGGATTTTCCGTAGGCAGAGTGTATTTCCATCGATCTTGACCAATGAGGCAACTATTTTTCCCATCAATTCAATCTTTCCGCCATTCACTGCTGCTATCTCTCTTTCTGATTTTCCATATCAAGTCTGTGAGCCTTTACACAAGCTGTACTGCAATACTTGTAAGTGAGTCGCTCAAATGGTACCTGGCCAGCTAAACTTGTACTGCACCAAGCGCAACTACGTCAAAAAACAAAGATGTATTCGGTGACACAGTAGGGAAAACTGCGTATGACGTCACCACAGCCATTAGGGCAGTGGTACGAGCATGCGTCGTAGCCTGGGTTCAAATCCAGACGCGACAACTTGCGTTAAAAGAGGCCTTTAAAGAATGGTCTCCATGTCCAAAAGATTTTCAGATGCAAAAAAACAAAGTTAATAGTTAGGTGTGAAGCTAGATGATTGAAGTTTAAAGGGCTAGTTATTTACTTTCTTTCTTAGTTTAGTTCAAGCAAACTTTCGTTCTGTTTACAAAGGGAAATTGTTTGCCTAGAGCTTAAGGCCATGACCAAACGAGCCCGCAATTTACAGCAAGTTGAAAACTTAGACGACAACTGGCGACTTTGCTTCGTCTGGAGGTATGCGAACTTGCAATGACTTGCGTTCAATTTGATCGAGCTCAAACTCACACGGAAGTCGATGGACGTTTATTGCCGTTAACCACCGAACGCTGGTCGCCCCAATAGTCTCAGTATCGGTTTCTCTGCTATCGGCGCGCGGAAAGCTGCATTGAAATGGCAATGCGTTTTTCGGCACTGTAGGCCCTGGTTCTCAGGGCACTTGTTAGGCTGACAATGGCCGAAAAAGTTGTCCAAGACAGCTAACACCGACGCCTATTATTTACTTCGTTTCCTTTCGTTTCGTTTTGTTGATACCACCATGGCCTATGTGCCCTTCCCTACGGCTGCAGGTTACCAGAGTAGGCATGCGCGGTAATTGTGACATTGTCACTTTTAGCCACATCCCACAAGTGGTAGACTTTTTCCTCTCTCCAAAAGAACCAGCATTTTTAAAAAACCAAATCGATCCAGAATTCGAGTGCCACTGGTTGGTTATTGGTAAAACTAGTTTATTTTATTTCCTTACCATGAGGTAATCCCCGCTTGTTTGGCGGCCATCTGTTGAGCGAATCGCTTCTCTGCAGCAAGGGCCCGCTGACATGAAAAACATACTCAAGCTAAGTGAGGAGTTTTCTTCAATATTTTATTGCTACTCAGTACGAGATAATAGTGTAGCGAACGTTCTATCGGTTTGCCACACAACAAAATGGTCAAGCCAATAAAATCATTAATGTATGATTTCGCATAGTGACCTTGTTTAAACGCATTAAAAATACAGTGTCCACAATAACAAGAGTCCTTAAAAGCAGGAGCTGTTTTCATTAAATCTTTTTCAGCGTGACGTAAAGTCATGTGTGTAATGATTGGTTGTATCAACAGAATTGATAAAGTACGCTTGGCTACCGTAAAGAGATTTCAAGTGGCGGCCAAATTAGTACTTTATTAACTCTGTTCATAAAACAAAAGCAGTCGCTTCCAACCCCCACGGACGCAGCATCACAGTTTCTTTAGAAACTAAGCCCATTGTCCTCATGTTGTGTAAAAACGAGGTGTCCGTAAGAGCGGGCGTCCGGAAGGACGGAGTTGACTGCTAGCAATTATTTCGTAAGTTGTCGATGTTTCAGTTTGTGCGTCATTCAGTTTTGCTGTCGTTCGCTGTCGTCGTAGTCTTTGTCGCAGTGTCGATAGTGTCTTCTATCTAAAGAACGAAGTTTGTTTTTATTTTCAATCTAAAGGGACCCTCTGAACATCATGTTCATGATGTGGGTTCTCTGTATAAAGATTGCCGTGTTTGGTGTTATCCATATCACGATAGAAGCTCTAAAGCTCCCAAAAGGGTGAAATAAAAGTACTTCATCAGTATAACAGAAATGTGATGTCATGTTTTAAACCTGGCCAAGGTTGTTCAAAGAGCGGATAACTCTATCCGGTGGATAAATCGCTATCCAGCGAATAAAATGTACTGCAACCAAAACATTTTAGCCGATGGATAGCGATTTATCCACTGGATAAAGTTATCCGCTCTTTGAACAACTGGGACCTGGTGAAGAAATTATGAATGCATGTTTTTTCTTTCAGTAAGTGGCACAGGCATACTCGGAAAAAATCAGAGTGGTTCTTTTCTGAAATAGAACCTAGCCTTCCATTTACACGATTATTAGTAAAAGAAACTTTACTATCGCATATAATGAACTCAACTGACTATTTTATAAACACTCAATTAATTTCATTTGTTTCTTCGTGCTTCGAATTGAGAGATAAACTTCTCTCCGGAATGATTACTTTTACTGTATAAAAAGTTTAAAATAAGCAAAGACTTCAGTTACTTTATTTGTTTATTTTATTTTATTTTATTTTATTTTATTTTATTTATTTTTTTTGTTTTATTTTATTCTATTTTAAGTTATCTTAGGAATTAGTTAACGAATCAATAATTAGCTATGAATAGCTTTTGCAATACTGTATTTGTTATAGTCATGCAAATAAAGCTTGTTGTTGTTGTTGTTGTTGTCGTTGCTGTTGAGTGCTCCTATCAGGAGTCGAACCTAAGACCTTCCGATTAGTAGTTCAGATGCTCTACCACTGAGCTACAGGAGACTCGTGGGAGCTAAGGCCATTAAACAAACTAGGCGCATGGGACAAGATACTGCTACTTCACCAATATTATTACCCGTCAATACCTTTTCTCGCTCACTTAAAGCTTGATGAGCTTTCTTTTCTTTTTCTTCTTCTTCCTTTTTTCGCTCGATAGCTTTTTGTTCCTACAAAAAGAGAAGATCAACAGGCCATCACTAACAACATCCATTCCGGTTCAATCTACATCTTTGAAAATGTCTTCACCCTACTGAATACTGATACTTTTTAGAAAGCATTTCCCTGGGGTTCCGAACCGATCAATTGACCGAGTGATTGTAATAGTTAACCCTTTAAGCGATCAGCATCAAATTTCTCCTTGTAATATCAATGCTTATTCAACCCCTGAGGTCATGAGAATTAAGTATATGATCAACGAAGGTGAATTTTTTGATATTTTAATAACTTCTCCACATTACTTTTATAAGAAAAGTATGGAGACAAGAGAGGAGAATTTGTTCTTTGATATTAGGTGTTAAAGGGTCAGTTAAGCATATTCGTACCTTGGCTCTCTGTTTCTGAGCTTTCTTTTGTGCCTTCTTCCTTTCCGTGTTCCGTTTTTCTTTCTCGTTTTCCATTTCCGCTGTCAGTGCGCTGGGAATCTGAAAGCACGAGCGAGATTTAGAACGTGACCATGTTTATCCTACATTTGCCGCTCGCTGTTTTCAGTTTCTCAGTAAAATTGAGTAGTTTTGAGTTAGCATCAAAGGTCAGAATTAGTTTGCACTTTTTTCATCTATGTACTCGTGATTTTTTCTTTTTTTGTTTGTTTGTTTTTTGTTTTTGTTTTTTCGAGAAAATATAAAGGCGAATCTCACGTTTGCCGTAAACGCGATTCTAATCTATTTATTATCACCACTAATCACCGAGCTGTAAGCCAGTCTTAAAGACGGTGCCTACTAATACCGAAGTATCTTTGTGCGGTTTATGAAATATGTGCGGTTTGTGAAATATATGGAATCCCAAAAGAAAATTGGGGGTAACCAGGCATTTTTCAGAGATAATTAAGCAATAATATCTCTAAAACGCGCCAAAATATAAAGCAATGTATGGCATTTTTTCCTAAATTGAAGATTAATTATCTCTGAAAAATGCATGGTTACCCCCAATTTTCTTTTGAGAAACCAAAAGCACTTGCTAAGTTCTGCTTTCTCCATATAGTTTTAAACCGCCAAAAATATTCCTGTATTAGTAGGCCCAACCCATTGGAAACCCGAGTATCTCAAGATGCGCAGAACGTATGCGCAGCAAAAATAGTAGGCACCGTCCTTAAGATCTTTTTGTCTCTGCACACGATATTCGAGAGCCACTTTGTATACCAGAAACTCCAAAAATACATGGTATTCTTAGGAATCGTCCAATCAAACGCACCCTGGCCACCCTAGCAAAGTTGCTCTCGCTTCTTCAATGTCAGTTCGAAATATCGACGGTAAAATATGGGAAAATTCTTCTCGGGGAGACGTAAATTAATAAGGCTCGACTTACGTAATAAACGTAAAACTAAAATAGCATCGTACGCATCTTTGAGTGCGGTATTTGTTTGGTATAGAGCTTACATGTTAGTTATGAGGTTTTTGTTAAATTCAACCGGAAAGTTGTGCTGAATTTTACTGAGCCGACACGAGCGCCCGCTCAAGAAACCAAAAATTGCTTGAAACGCGAAAAACTTAAAATAACCGATCAAACGGGCTCAGGTTTAAGTACAAGTACATGAAGGTCTTACAACGCACAAGAAATGAGCGAAATCTATTTGTCAGACAATATCAGCAGAGCGGTATCAGCATAATGTCTCTTCTATCTCTAACTGGTCCTAATTGCGTCCAAATTTTAGCCTTTTTTTGGGGGGGGGGATAACAAAATATCGCTGTCTCCTTACTAGGCGAGCTTTGGTGTTATTTTGAGGCCTGGTGACACATCCTTATTAAATGTCTAACCAGCTTTAACATGTTCAGTTCAATTGCTGATGACATCCAAGACTTCCGTAACACCTGCTTTAGGCGAAGAGAAAACGCGTTTAACAAACTCAAACAACTGCTGCAGTTCCTTGTTGTATCGTTCTTCCGTCCTTCTTCAAATCAAAAACTTACTATAAAATTACACTTTTTGCATCTCCTGTCCGCCATCAGAAACCCAGCCGCCTTTTCTCAAATAAAAATTATCCGAATTTATGCAAAATGAAGTGCATCAAAAACAGGTGTACTGAAAGTTTGACAAAAACAGAAAATGAAAAGCTCGTATTTTAAAGTTTTTAAACACTATTCGTGGCTTTTGCTTTTGTAACTCTTATTCATGCAACTTTTTGTTAATTTCTTTTGTTAATAGCATTTTATTTTTTTGTTTTATTATCAATTGTTTGTTTCTTGTTCGCATATATCAGCATATTTAATTGCTACTCTGTAAAACGAAATGGAACCTACCTACTGCTGCGTCGGTTTTCTTGAAAAACACCGTCTCAATTAAAAAATTAAAAAATAATAGAAAGATGGCCCGTTTTCAGTTGAGTGATCAATCGGTTGACAGTGATATCATTAAAGCCTTGCTATTAGCTTGATTAAAATTCAATAAACATAATAGTCACTTTGCTAAATTAAAACGGAAGACAAACTTTCACGTATGTTTAAAACACGAGCAGCAGTGTTCTATCGGGATTTAAAACCACGAGGCGCAGCCGAGTAGTTTTAGACCCGATAAAAAACGCGCTGCGAGTTTTTTGAACGGCTTCAAAAACATTCCTGGAAAAGCGTGTCAAGAGAGTTCATAACAATGATGCTTTTGTGAACGTTGGAAATTAGCATACGGTACGAAAAAACATTAAACCCCGCATATTAATAAGGAGAAGGTTTTTTCAGGTTTTAAAACCACTGCTCGTGATGTTTTATCGACCATTTGATAGCTCAATTGGCTTGTTAATTATTAATGAGTTTTTTAATATCGTATTTGTTTGGTATAGAGTTTACTTGTCAGTTCCTATTCAATTCAACTTGAAAGTTGTGCTACATTTAAACCTTGTACCTTGAAACCCGAAAAAACTAAGGGGAAATAATCAAGCGGTTCAGGTTTGAGTATAAGTACGTGAGAGTCTTGCATGACGCAAGAAAATTAGCGAAGTCTATTTTTCAAACAACGGTATAAGCATAGTGTCTCTTCTAACTCTAATTGGTCCTAATTGCGTCCAAAATTTAGCCAATTTTCTACAACAAAATATCGCTGCCTCCTCACTGGGCAAGCTTTAATGCTATTTTGAGGCCTGGTGTCTCATCTTCATTAAAGATAAAGAAATGTCAAATTATCTCTAAAATTTTAGTTTCTGATGACATCCAAGACTTCTGTAACCATCTGCTTTAAACAAAACCGGACACGGCGTTTAACAGACTCAAAGAACAGTAGTTCCTTGTTACATTGCACTGGAGCGAAGTTGCAGCTACAGATTTCATAAAGTCTAGGTAAAAGATACAGAGAACCCAAGGAAACTTGACGAATCTGTTCTTTGGTCAACAGAAATTTTGAAATATCATCATTGATATTCGACGATCTGCGCTTCTTGAACTAAATCGTGTTTTGTCCAAAAGTCACAGACGTAAGATAAACTTTCGCTTTGTATGTAGCACAATGAACGAAGCTGAAGAATTCACTTCCACGTACATTGTTAATATCATTTTCAACGTTTTCTTATGTTATACCGCCATCACGTTGAACAGTATCACAATCCACGCCATAAGAAAAACTTCATCGTTACCAAAACCTTTGAAAACATTGCTCCTGAGTCTCGCTGTTTCTGATCTAAGTGTCGGATTACTGGTTCTCCCTTTACACATTGCACATCTTGCCATGGGTTTGGAACAATACGCTGAAGATAATACAACTTACAGGAACACGTACATCGCATTTAGGATCATTGGATATTTTTTATGCTGGGCTTCGTTCTTTGGTGTGTTTGCACTGACTGTTGACAGATTCTTGGCCATTCATCTTCATCTCAGATATCAGGAGTTTGTGACTCACAAGCGCGTTGTTGCTGTGGTGATCTCAATAATGGTGCTAAGCTCATTTCTTTCGTCTTTTCCTTGGTGGATCTCAGGAAGCTATAGACAAATTTATATCGCTATTGATGTTTTCTGTTCCGTAATTCTTACCATACTTTGCTACAAGATCTATTCAACTGTTCGACGCCACAGAAATCAAATTCAATCCCTACAAGTGCAACAAGACGAAGGACAGAATCGGGAAATGATGGCGAATGTTGTAAAATTAGCGGTTGCTACATTTTACGTTTATCTGGTGTTTTTGATTTGTTATTTTCCAATGAACTGCTATAAGATTGCTGTGGCCATCTCTGGACATAACCGAACTACAGAGCTTATTTTTCAATACTCTTGGACGATGGTGTTTCTAAGTTCATCGCTAAACCCTTTGATTTACTGCTGGAAGATGAGACACATTCGACATGCTGTCATCAACATAATGCAAAACATCTTTCGTTGTTAAATTAATTCATTTCTCTGTGTGTTGAACTTTTACGTTCACTTTTATTTTGTTCAAAAGAAATTATTACTTCTGCTAGAGGAAAGATGAAACCTTTCGAAAAGGTAACGCCATAGTCTCCTACACAGCCGTTTTTAGGCTCGTCACGCAATGCTCAGTAACGCCAGGGTCCCACGCGTGTTTTAGGAGACTTTGTTCTTTCAGTTATGGGACTATTTGCAGTTTAAATTTATTACTTTCCAAAGGTGACTGTCCGCCCTTTTTCTCACAAAATTCGTTGTAGTTGTTCATTACATTTTTTTTTTTTGTCTAATAAAGGCTTTCCCATGGTTGGTATGAAGATTTCAATTCCGGCTAAAGAGTTGAGGACTTTGTCCGCTAAAATTATGTGCATATAAGCATTGCCATGTATTGGTATTCGGAGAGATTGTATTGATTATCGCGGGAAAATACATTTTTTCAGCATTTTGTTACAGCTGATCCGTTTTCCATGCAGAGACAACCTTCAATGGCTCCGACATAGCTCGGGTGTGCGTCACTTTCTAAGTGACGAAAAAGAGGATTTGCTGGGGTGTTTCAAGGACGGTGCCTACCAATACCAAAGTATTTTTGTGCGGCTTATGACTATGCGGGAAAAGCAGATCTTAGCAAGGGCTATTGGAATCCAAAAAGAAAATTGGGGTAACCACGCATTTTTTAGAGATAATTAAGCAAGAAGTATTCTTAAAATCAGTAAAATACAAAGCAATGTATGGCGTTTTTTTTTTGTTTTTTTTTTCCAAATTGAAGCTTTATTATCTCTGAAAAATGCATGGTTACCCCTAATTTTCTTTTTGGATACCAAAAGCGCTTGCTGAGTTCTGCTTTCTCCGCATAGTTTTAAACCGCGCAAAAATATCCCTGTATTAGTAGCCCCCACCCTTAGGAAACCCGAGTATCTCGAGATGCACAGATCGTATGCGCAGTAACAATAGTACGCACCGTCCTTAAGCGTGTCAAGAAGGAGGACAGGCGTGTAAATATGGTATATAGGTAACACCGTCAGAGCTCCTGTACGAGGGGAGAATATCGTCATGAATATTCAAACAATAGAACGTTGTAAATAAGTAAAATGTGGTAGCTTGGAATAAGTGAAGTGGGCCCTTATCAAGTTCATAAAGAATTTTTTATGGGTTGATTTCCTAGTAATTCTGGAAGATTCCCCTCAATGATTAAAGCGTGTTAAAAAAAAAACGAGCGAAAGTAAATTTGTTGTACAAGAAGGAATGGAGAAAATCGCTCATGAATATTCAAACGATGAAAATTTAGAAACAAAAATAAACTGGCATTCAAAAGAATTACAAGGTAATAAATCAAGCAACCCAGCGGATAATTACTTACAAAAGAAACAATGGCTGATTTTAAAAAGTTCAAATTTCGCTCACTGACATCTTTTCCATACATATCTATTACCGTATAACTTTGCAACAAATGTCAAAATACATTAAAACGATATTTAAGTACTTTATACAGAAAAATGTCGTTACACCCATCGGTTGTAATGATATACAAGATGTCGTTTCTGTACAGGATAAAAATTCTTTTGCTATTTATGTGGTATTTATCTACCACTGCAATGTACAGTCTGTTAAGCAGTTTTCAGATATCAATAAAAGTTATAAAAAACCTAATGGGAATATAAATTTGTAAAACTGCACATTCTCAACTCTTTAAGAGCTGGCAAACGTCTTACTCTTCATCCCAAATTTAAATTTTTTTTTTTTTTTAATCTATTTCAGTAACAATGAAATGTAAATTATTTTTTATTCTTTCCCTTTATGTGACCTAGTTTTAAAAAATAATCATCTTTGTAATATTTGTGTGAATTAAATAAATTGACTTGAAATCGACTTGATTAGTACAAGCCAGACTTTGCCCTACTGCAACTGAGAACTCTTCTTGTGAGATGCGCGACAACTTTTGTCGAAACATGGGCAAACTACTCCTCAAATGAAATGACACTTCCATGCTGTTTTGAGCAAGTCCCCCTCCCCCCCCCCCCCCCTCCCAAATACAAATGAATAAAAATTTAAGTTCATTTGTACGTAGGTTTCAGGACACACGGACTCAACAGTGTAAGAGGTGTGAGGGAGGAACAGTGGTGTCCCCTCAGCGTACGTAAGAAGGTAACAGAAAGTTGAATTTGCCCCCCCCCCCCCCCCCCCCGCGTCTCCCAAGAGAGAAAGACAACCAATGCTGACTAGTACGTTGGCTGTTGGACTCGACATTGTAAAGATGGGGAGGGGGCTGGGGGAAAAATGGTGTTCTCTTAGGGCGCGTTTCTTTGAAATATATTCTGTGTATTCTGAAAAAGGAACACACTGAAAAATCGGTTAAATCTGTTGCCCAGTACCGAAAAATATCCAAATGGCCAAAGTAAAAGAATCTAATTCCTATTAATGTATTGGAAGAATATTTTTAACTTTTCGAGGTTTTCCAGCTGATTTTGGAATATCCGGGATATGTTCCAAAAAACACGCCCTTAGCCTGCGCATGGAGATCAAATTTGTGCCACACTGTAACGTTAGAGGTTACGAAATACGCAAGGTTCGAGATAACGCGACAAATAAAAATAAATAAAAATACATTACTTTTTTTTGAGTGTCAATGTATTTAGCGCAGAGCACTTACCAGATCAAAATGGAATTTAGACGTGTTGGTTTTTGAGGAGAGGGGGAAAAACCGGAGTACCCGGAGGAAAACCTCTCGGAGCAAAGACGAGAACTAACAACAAACTCAACCCACATATGACGCCGAGTCCGGGAATCGAACCCGGGCCACAGTGGTGGGAGGCGAGTGCTCTCACCACTGCGCCATCACTGCTCCCTTCAGCGAAAAGGAAACTTAAATTTCTGGTTAAGGGGCTAGTTTTTTAAAGAAACTGCGGTGCTGCCGTGGAAAGAAGAAACCGATGATTAATTTATCAACAGAGTTGTAGTTGATAGAGTAAATTGGCCGCCGTAAAGAGATTCGTGTACTGACGTTTCGATCGATAGCCCTTCGTCAGAGCGAATCTGACGTATCTCTTTACGATGGCCAAATTACCTTTAGTTATCAACTCTGTTGATAAATTAAACATCCGTTGAATTTCTGCTGTCAACTTTACAAAGTTTGCCTTTCCCAACTGGGCTCCCTCATACCTGTGCTTTAGCGTAGTCATAACGGTCTGGATTTGAGGCCATAAACCGACGGAATTCATTTCTTGTTTCCTTGCTACTAGCAACAACAAAAGGTGGCCTTCCTTTATCGTCCCTATCGAAAAGAACAAAAAAATAAAGGGTTAAAATAAAGGATTGTGCACGGTCGCGGCCCTTCCAACATAAATTGCAGCACCATTGTTATCAACTTTGAAGATGGTGAGGTTTCATAACCAGTCCCTCGATTTACTATGTTAAATGTTGCAATTCTTGCTCAAGAAATATTGTTCGTTGTACCTGCATACTAAATGTTGAAATAGGCCATTAAACATGTTTAAGGGTGCGTTCGATTGAACCTATTCCGGACTACGAATACATACAATGATTACTAGAAACCCCTCAAGAGAGATTTTGGAGTAACAGGAATGCAAAATGTCTCTTAAACTACTGTGTTTATCCGAAATGTTGCGGATGCGTATTCCCAAATTTACCTAAACAAAAAAAAGTCTAACAGCTAGTCCACTTATTCTTATTCCTAAGTAGGATCAATCGAATGCGATGAGCGGAACACGGCGTTGGACAAAGTTCACCATAGTGGGCGGGACAAGTTTTGGTTATTTTAAACCTAAATAATTGGTCGAGAACGTCGCGCGAGCTTTTCTAACCAATCACAACGCGCAGTAAGCCACGACAACACGTGAGATTTTCTGCTTGCGCAGGCAACACGACTTTTTCGAAAAGAAAATTGCACGTGTTAATGCTTGCTTTTTCTTCCTTCAGAATTTACTTCTGGGCATATTTTTATAGGCAGACTATGTTGCTCTTTTGATTTGAGGTAGTTTTAGTAACAGATTTAAGATCACAGCAGGATATTCTCCAAACACATCTTTAGATCGTTCGATTGATGTTTGCGTCCTGCAGGACGCGGACGTCAGTGTACCGTGAATAATTTTGCGTCTGGCGATTTTTAAGCGTCAGGGAAACAGGACGCAGGGGTAACAAAATCATTGCGGTGTAGTCGTTGTGGTTCAAATCAGTTTTTGGTTTCAACATTTTCAAATCGGTTCAATGTTTATTTTCTTTTGTCTCCGATTCATAACGATGAAAAAAAATTAAAAATTTCTAACCAAAAGCAGATTTAAATCACAACATGGCCAGTACCGCACAGGCGACGAAACATCTAAAAAGCTGCAGGAAAAAAATCACAAAAGGCCAATAGTTACAACGAGATGATTTTTTCACGACAAAGAATGAGTTTGTCGTCTCGCCTGTGTGGTGTGATATTTTTTAAAGTCGTCTCGTCTGTGCAAGAAAAAAATTGCCGTATAGCCACAGTTTCAAGCTAAAAACAAAAGCGAAAGAAAAAAATGCAAATTTAAACTCCAGCTTAATTGAAAAGGGGCTAGGGTCACAACTCACTTTACTGCAGGATCTGCACCGTACTCCAGCAACATTGATACAACATCTACACGAGAAGAACGTGACGCTACGTGAAGAAGGGTGTCACCTCCTTCGCCAAAGCGTCCATTAATCACGTCTAAAACACTCTTCGACGACATATCTCCATCATTTGCTTCAAGTTCTTGTGTTTCTTCACTCCCTGTTTTAGTTTGTTCACCGGAATTTCCAATCCTGTTTGCTTTTGAGTCTGTCATAAAACCTTCAGTTATACCTTCGAATGCACTCGCTTGAAAATCTCTTTCATTAACACTGGTTCTTACAAATTCTTCGGCAAGATTGCCGTCAGGTTTTGAACAACCATGACAACTCACTTTGGAATTAAGCTCACCATCTTCAACGTCCTCGCTACTTTCTATCGCCTCACTTTTTGCTTCCTTTGTTGAGCCCGAATTTCTAGAGTCCAAATCAATGTCAGCCTTTTTAAGTGAAAAGTCTCCGTTGTGTTCAAACTCGTCTTTTCCCGTGCTTTTAACGCTGACACCAAGAATTGAACATATCACTTCCCTGTTTCCAGACACAACAGCGCAGTAAAGTCGATTCCACAAGTGCTGTTCCGGCGAAACTAAATAAAATGGGCGCAAAACATTGTTCGCTTTAGTCCCTGGCTCAATAGAGGCACCACAAATATAACTATACTTCACCCCACCCTTCCCCCCCCGGGTTACACCTCAATGATACTGGCAGTGTGGGGTGTAAGTACAAACACAAACGCTGGTTTAAAATTTGCACGTGCTGATGAGGGGTAAATGGTCTACAGTGTAGGGGTGCGTTTTGAAGGTACATATTCCGGATATTTCAAAATCAGAACACCTCGAAAAACCACATATATTCTTGTTCAAAAAGATTAATGAGAATATGAAATAAATGTGATGGTATATTTCCAGCCTGGTGAATGAATGAGAATGATTCTTTCACTTCGGCATTTGGATATCATGTTTTCGTCACCGGCAACAGATACAACATATATTTTTCAGTGTATTGCTTTTTTACAATACACGGAATATGCCCTTAAAAAACGCGCCGAAGGCGTCTGGTACTAAGTCTGCGTTATTTTGAGTGGAGATTGGCATCAATCAATCAATAGGCCTACTGGTTAAAGAGGGTTTCACTAACAGGAAGTAAGCAATGGATCTCTAAAGCTGGAGCTTCTCACTTAACGTTTTAAGCCCCAATACTGACAGGCATCACATTTCTCCTAACAATATCAGTACTTGATGAAACATACAGGTAATGAGAATAGAGGAAATGATCACTAAAGATGAAATCAATCAGTCTTGATGTTTGAAGAAATTCTCCCAACTGATAACGAGAAATGTAGGGAAAACATTAAGGAGAATATGTATGTTAAGGACGGTGTCTCCTTTTGCTACTGCGCATACGTTCTGCGCATCTCGGGATGGTCTGAGAACTTCTCAGTAATTTTTTAAGAAAGCTGCCTACTAATTCAAGATTTATTAATGACTATGTGGGAAAAGAAGTTCTTAGCTAGAGGTATTGAAATCCAAATGAAAATTGGGGGTAACCACGCATTTTCCTGAGATAATTGAGCTTCAATTTGGAAAAAAATATAGAACTATTATAGGATTGTTGTTGCTTAATAATCTTTTAAAATATGTGGTTACCGCCAATTTTCTTTTATTTTTCCAATACAAAAACCCTTGGTAAGACCTGCTTTCCCGTATAGTCATAAACCGCGCAAAAATACTCCCGTATAAGAAGACACCGTCTTTAATATTGGGCTTAAAAAAACAACGATCACCATGATGAAAAAGACCGGTGACACACCTCTGTCGAACGCAACGTTTTGTTGCGAAGTGTTACAAATTTTGAAGACAGATCAAAAACTCGAAATGTGTTGTCGCAACGAATTGTTTCTCGCGCAGTTACACGATAACAACCAGGGCTGCAAATAACGGCCGGTCAACGGACAATGTCCGGTCAAAATTGGGTATTGACCGGACAAATCCTTGGATTGCCGGACATCTTGTCCGGTCCTTTACCGACTCGTTCAGAGAAATTTTAATTTTTAACTATTTGATAATCACGAGGGACAACATTCATGTTTCCGAAAGAAAAAAAAACGAATATAAAACTAGACAAATTAGTGGTCGAGAAATTCCCGGTAGTCGCAAATTTCCACGATGTCATCACGGTCCTGTCGCGACCGCAAATCATCGTGTCTTCCGTTAATTAGTAGAGCGTTTTACCTTTGGCTAGATATTATGATTGACTCTTAAATAAAGTGATTGACTGTTTGTTTGATTGGTTGAATGATCGGAAAGCACCCTCACGAAGAATAATCTCGCGGCACCAAGAATTCTCCACGTAGTATTTGTTGCAAAGTGGGAAAAGCGAACAAACCATACGTTACTTCCGGCACAACCTGCTTGGTTACTAAGCTTTCTGGTGATTTCATCACTCGATGCAACTCAAAAATGGAGCGTAAAACACAAAAAGTGGAAGAATAAGGTCGTCTTAAAGGGATTCTAAATGGAAGAAAGTCAGCGAGCGCATTGGACGCCATGCATTTAATACAATTACATACAGTGCTGCCGAATTTCGAAACCCTAAGACGATATGAATTAAAGTTAAGTGTCTCTTGTTTATGTTTACGTTTCAGTTAGCTTCTTTTTTCAAATTCATTAAGAGACCGATTGAATCCTTCAGCTTTCATATATTCTGCACATTTTACTTTAAGTTCAGTTGTAGAAATGATGTGGCGATTGCCAAAGTGTAATATTTAATTATAAGTGATTTTGCCAGATGTACAGTAAAACGGATAATTGCGGTTGTATCTTGCGTAACCGTTCTACGTACTGAAATTATGCGAGGCTGCTTCGCAGTAAAGAGTAGTAAAACTATTACATGTAACTTTTAATATTTTTATTGCCAAACCGACTTGGATTCAGTTTTTTTTTTTGTTTTTTTTTTAGTTATAAAAGGATTACTGTGCAATCTGGGTTCACTATCCCAAGAGTTACGACTGTTAAAATTTGACCGGCCAAAAACGGGTAGTGTCCGAGCAAAAACATGTTTGACCGGACAACGTGACCGGCGCCTGCCAGTTAGTTATTTGCAGCCCTGAACAACGTTTAACGCAACAACGTCACGTTAAAATTTTGTCCTTCTAACACCATCTTTAGTTAACTTTTCGTAAATCCCCTACCTTTTTCTCCATTCTGCAAATCCAATAACGCAACTTTTTTGTTTTTCGCTTTTTTCTTCTTTGTTTTCTTGGGTGTTTCTTCAGGCTTGACTGCAGACGCCGTATCAAGCTTTTCTTCATCGCCATTCTCTTTTGAATCCATTCCCTCTTGCCCCTCACTGTGATTGTCAATATTTTGACTCTCCTGCCATGATTGAACTTTGTCCTGTACAACTGCTGGCAAACTGTCCGCTGTTTCTGTTTGTGTCAACTGTATAAGAAGTCCTTGAAGTTCAGCATCGCTCTCCTTCCCTGAGAAGGAACAAAAAACTCTTCTATGAAAACAGTAATTTTGGCGATACCAAGGTCTTAAATTTTACCTGTATTTATTATTCGGTTCAAGAGAAACGCGCACAGATGAAAGGAGTTCACGCTCTATTCACGCGCTGCAAAAAGAAGGGTTCCTCTTTGACATCAGGGACCTTAATATGCACTTCTTTGCGAATATTCCAACTCGGTCAACTTGTACAAAGACGAACAACCCAGAAACTGAATTGTTAGCAAACAAAGCGTCCAGAAGGCCAATGGATGATTTACCATCGCGAGCTCACGTTCTCAACAAAACCTTGAATTTGGTCATTTCACGTGGTTATTTTGCAAAAATAAAAAACAGAGAAAAGTACCAAAACTTATAACGCACACAAAGAGCCATTCTTATAGTAACTGCTTAATATAAACTCCCTATTATGTAATTCGCTGACGCGAGGAGCTCAACTTTCGTGCAATCTCGTGTGTCTCGCTTCTGGCTCCACTAACCTTATAAAAGTAAATCAGAAACTGCTCGTCCTTGGGGGAGAAGATTGTTTCACCTTAGAGAAAACATCGTTGTATATTTTCAACTCCTTCAAATCTAGATAGTCGTATATTTTGCCTAATCACAGACCCGAACTCTGCAGATAAATCTTTAACGGCTAAGAGTCTCTATTCTCTAACACTATTCCTTTTTAATATTTTACAAAACGTTTCTTTCTCTTTGTTTAAACTCTCCGCTGTTTTGAGCACAGATTCTCTCGGAAAAAAAAAGATCGAACTAATCGCTTACCCAGTAACTGTACGCTGGACAGGTCCTGATGAACACGTTTAACTTCGTTGAATGTTGGTCTTCTGGTTGCGAAGGGAATAGTTCTGATGCGCTCGTCATCTTAGAAAAGAAAAGAAAACGTTGGCTACAGAGCGGTTTTCTTTTGAGCGTCGCGGAAGCAGAATCAATCACAAGAGACGCAAAAAGCGCAATGAGCAAATCAGAACTTAAAGCAAATAGGTTTAATGGGCACCAAGCGCGGGAAATACATGTAACCGGCGCCAAGCACGGGAAATACATGTAACCGGAGACAAGCACGGGAAATACGTGTAACCGGCGCCAAGCGCGGGAAATACGTGTAACCGGCGCCAAGCGCGGGAAAACGGGTGCGCACAAGTCACGATTGGTTTAGGTTTTGCTCCTTACTGGTTGATAAAGTGGCGCGAAATTGATCACCAATCAAAGGGCGCAGTCCCTTTCGACACTCAATTGAAAATCGCTCTACGGCGAGTTCTAGAAACCGAACTTGACAGGTCTGTATCAGTCATTCCTGGCAAGCAAGAAAATTTGTTCAATATTTAAGCCCCGTTTACACATGCGATCTCTTTGTTAAATTTTGTCGCACTTTGTATGCAACCTTTGTCGCTTTTGGGCTCGAGATGGAAAAGTAAACTAGTGGTGAAATCAGTGCGATGTCACAGAGGTTTTCGAACATGTTAGCAATCTCATGCAACTTGACGGCAATTTCGTGGAAATTACAGCAAATCTCAACAAATGTCGCACCCAAACCGCGCCCAAAATGCACCGAAATTGTCGCTAGTTTCGAGCTCGAACGCGACAAAATGGTGACAACAATCGTACAAAAATTCGACTGTGTAAACGACCCTTTAGACAGCAATACAGGCTCTTACTTAGATCTCTACCTTTCTTAAAAGGAGGCTTTTTTCCTCCAAAGAACATTGATTTGTTATAAGCAGGTGTTCTGATGAATATTCGGTCGCATTGTTCCACGTGCTGGGACCACGCCTCCAGGAGATCCTGCACCTCCTGAATACGGAAACAAAATAGAAATTGTCCTTAGTCATTCCCATAGATTTATATTCAAACTACTGTTGAGAATTTGGTGGTTAATCAAGACAGTACCACATAGTCCCTACACGTTGACCCCACGGTGCCTACTTTTGCTACTGCGGATATGTACTGCGCATCTCGGGACGATCCGAAAAACCCTGATTTTCTTATGACAGCGCCTACCTATTCAAAGGTACTTTTGGGGGCTTATAGCTATGTGGGAAAATAACGTCTTAGCAACTGTCATTAAAATCCAAAAAGAAAATTAGGAATAGCCACGCATTTTTCAGAGATAATTAAGCTTCAATTTGAAAAAAAAAAGCCATACATTGTTATATTTTAACGCTTTTTAGAATTGTTGTTGCTTAATTACCTCTAAAAAATGCATGGTTACCTTCAATTTCCTTAATGGAATTCGATATCTCTTGCTAAGATCTGCTTTTTCTGCATAGTTATAAACCGAGCAAAAATACTTCTGTATTAGTAGCCACCGTCCTTAAGCCATTTGAGCAACAGAAATGTAGAACGAGTTATGATTCACACAACCTGACAAGGACACAATAACAGATTAGAGAGAAATCTGACAGTTTAAGCACGTGGTTTGCCAATAGGTAAAGGTTCACACAACTAAGTTAAGAAACCACAATTATAAAAATTAAATAGAAGAAAGATCCTCGCAGTTAGTGCGCAACTTCAGCAGTTTCATCCGCAGTTCAAATATATGTTTCATATATTCCTAATTCAATTATAAAAATGTTCGTCTTGGTACGAACATGGGATAAATAATTCAATAAATCTGAACCCTGGCGTCCTGTACACTGGTCAGATACGCTATCCACTGAGTTGCTGGGGATTCATGGCGAGCTGGGCAATGCATGTATACTACGTTCATTTGTGACATGCATCCATTCTTGTCCCAAGAGCCCTCGCGGTTTTATTCAATTTTTTCCGATTCAACCGCTGTCCAAAAGATCGTTGTCTCTTGGGGACGGGGATGCCCTGTCGTGCTGATCAGCAATGTTGAAAGTGCCCTGTGGTGGGAAATTTTTAGCAAACGGCAAATGTTCACATTGTCACGAGCATGGAACATTTTGTTCCAAAATAAAAGTACAGCTACATCAAGCGGTATCTTCCAATTCTGTTCTCAAGAGTGAAGACTGAGGGAGAATTCACAAACAACTTTCTCTAAGGAGGGCACGGCCTTTAAGTAGCAGAGTCCTACAACTGTATAATGATTGTAACATCCAGAGTGCTGCTGTTTTAAACAAAAAACCTTAACTCCGTTTCTGGTGGTCATTTCAATTTTTGTTTAGGTTTTTATTGATAGATCAGCTAAAGTTAAACTATAAAGTTCCATTTCAAGGAAAAAATGCCCTTTGCTCAGAGCGACCACTGTAAAAGCTTTTAAAAGTGATACACATACTTCAAACTTCTACCAAACAGTAAAAAATACACTGACCTGTAAAAGGGCAGCTTCATTGTATCGCCTCAAACTTGCCCCTGCAGATCTAAAACATAAAAGAATTGGGTAAGGATAGGCACTTTAAGATCTTACCAAGATCATGAGGAAGATCTTAAATATTATCATGCAAGAACTTGCAGCTTCTTGGATGATCTTACAGGATCTTGTCCAAGATCTTACATGATCCCAATGAGGATCTTGCCATGGTTATATCAACGATCTTGCCATGATTTCACTAAGAACTTTTCAAGATCCTACCAAGGTTTTTAAACAGGGTTCACGTTGATGATACACTGTATCTGACAACGCTGGTATTGAGGAGAAAAAAGCAGTGGATCGCTTACTTTGGTTGCTTTCCACCCTGCTGTGCATCCCTTGCACCTTGTGCAGTTCCACGTTTTGCTCTTACTGTGTAACGATGGAAAGTCTTGTGTGTCACAACATCTTTTCCTCTAAATACTGCACCAGCAAAATGTCCCCCAGCTGTCATTAAAATGATCCAGTAACTTGTCTTCGGCAAATTGGTAAACAGCGCCATGGTAATATCCAGACTGCATGGGATATTCTGTGGAGTCAAACAAAGGCCAGTAGTACAGCTGTATTGTTTGGTGCAGATATAACGGTGTCGCCACATGTCAAAAAAACATATCGAGTTGATCTAATTGAAAAAGAAACATGGCATGTCTTGTAAACAGACATTTGAAGTTTAACTATCTGTCCAGAGATGGCTTTGGGTGCTGAAGAAAGTTGCCTTTTTCAACATCAAATTTCTCCTTACAATGTTGCTGCTTGATTAAACATTTAAGTTACGAGAATAAAGGAAATAATCTCCAAAGATGAAATGCCTTGATTTTTAGACAAAATCTCCCAACTAGTAGCAAAAGAAATATATGGAGGACAGTTAGGAGAATATACATGTTGACATTGTGTGAAAGGGTACTTGGCATCACGAGGCCCACCAGATCTTCATCTAGTGGTGTTATTAAATTTGTAAAGCCTAATTGTCAGACAGTGACTTATCAAAAGTCCTACATCATCAGATGCATACGCAGCTGGAACATTGTTGCTGATGAACTGAACTTGCGCATGAACGCCCTGAATTATTTTAAACAGGCAATGGTGGGGTATTACAAAACTGCCTTATGTAATTACGACTGTGAAAATCCCCGCACTGTCTGCCTTAAATGTAATAAGTGTCGTAGTCTTGCTCAGCCTGTCTCGTGTTGCTTTTAATTTTGCGGTTATGTATTTTAACTATTCTTATATTTTTTAATTTTTGGGCCCACAGTAACTGGCTCACGCTGTTGCTAGTCGCCAGTTACAGGAGCTCAAAATTAATGTTTGATGACAAAGCAACTTCATTGACAAAACATCTCAAGTTTCATACCCAATCAGATAATGCTTTGTCACAATAGCACTCTTAGTTGCAAATGGTGGTTACACCCTGTGTTGTACAGAAACAAGTTGATATTTGAAAGATCGAGGCATATAAGCCCATAACAACTAAATGACCTTTCACTAACTGAGTAACGACAATAATATTTTGAAATTACCTTCACCGAATACAAAACACTGTGATAAATGGACAGCACATCTCCATCTTCGTTGACAAAAAACACTTTTGGGTGTTGCCTTCCAGTTGAACTTGACTTGATTACATCCCTTTCTTCAGGCAGGAGATCATTGATGGGGGATATACTGCTTTGTGTCGACTGTAAAGTCAGGTCATCATCACTGTCCGTATCACTATCAGAACCTGATATACTGGATACTTCACCTGAAGGAAATTTAAAAAAAGATCAACAATGAGGAAAAGAG
This sequence comes from Pavona decussata, assembly GCF_977016875.1. Classification (NCBI taxonomy): domain Eukaryota; kingdom Metazoa; phylum Cnidaria; class Anthozoa; order Scleractinia; family Agariciidae; genus Pavona; species Pavona decussata. Next base: position 2,130,728 of record NW_028145619.1, read on the forward strand.
GTCAACAACAGCAAAAAGCAAATTACAGTGACTGTGTATATCAAGGGTGAATCCAGGATTTTATGAAAGACTACACTGTAGAGTAGTAAAGAATAATGCGAGTCCCCAAGGACATTCCCTTCACTGCAGTGTTTTGAATTCTCAATTTAAAAAATTACGTTAACCATCAGAAATTACTGAGAAACAAACTCCAAAAAAGTAATGTGTAATACAGTCAACTCCTATTATTGCGGACACCCTCCAGACCGTAAGTTAGTGTTCTTAATAGCAAGGGTCTGTAATTGTGGGAACTTATTTTGGTTAAATGTCTGTAATTTATTTTTGCCGGAGATTTAGCTGCTGTCCGTATTATCAAGGTGTCTGTGATAGCAAGGTTTTCACAAGGCGACAGTTGACTGTTTAATGAAATGCTGTTAATGTTAGTTGGCTTGGTATTGCCCATAAAGCAAGCTGGCATGTAGGGCAGCAACTAAGATCTTCCACCGCTGTTTGTCTTGGCCAGCTTCTTAATAGTGGCACAGCTGTGGTTCGTGGTCTCAAACTCTGCCTCCACAGTTCACTGCCGTGTATTCTTGGGCCTGCTGTGCTTGTATCTGCTTTTTGATGATGAAACTAATGCACAAGCAGAAGATATGGGCCCAGAATACACAAACAATTGTCCTTAGGCTTTTGGTGTGGAAGATAAAATTACAACAAATAACTTTCCGTCATTCACTGGCACTCTGAGTCATACAAGAGCATAAACAGGGGTTATTAATGAAATGATAGCCAGCCAATGTTAAAATCTGGTAACAAACTAAACATCATCTAGTCTTCTAAGCCTCCAAAAAAGATGTTTATCACATTCTTCCCATACAACTACATTTTATTTACACTAATTTAACACAAATGTCCCTTTTAATTTTATGACATTTAAATACAGTCGAACCTCTTTATTACGGACACCAAGAGGACAGGGATGAGTGTCCGCATTATAGAGGTGTCCGTTTTAGAGAGGTAGGCTTTATATGGATTTCAGTCTCTCAGGGACCAAGTGAACTGTCCGTAATAGAGAGGTGTTCGTATTAAAGGTGTCCGTAAGGAGAGGTTCCACTGCACCTTCAAAATCACACACCTGAAATAGTTTCCTCAAATGCATCCTCCGACAGAACAGGTTTGTCCATGAGTTTCTGCTTGAGGTTGAACCTGTGCCAATCTAACTTAAAGTGTTCTCTCTGTAATAGAACAAAAGTTCAAACTAATAAAATGATGTATTTTTCAGTCATTGACATACTTGGAAAAAAGAAATCCATATTCTCCTAACAAGAGTTGAACCTACATGTATAACCATACTAGTTTGGATGTTCTACCACCAAGGTACAGGGGACATGTGGAGCTAGGCCATTAAACTACTATAAGTTCATATATCAAGCAACCTGCATTCTGCTAGGATTTGAATGGTGACGAGTGGCATATGTGCATTGAAAGAAGGGTGATGCTTATGTTTCTTTTGAGGTATGCCTGTGTTATTTCTTCTTCTTATGGGAGGGGTGGGTCAAATTTGGGAATTTTCTGGGAGAGAGGAGTGTTTAGTGATGGGGGAGAACATATACCTACCCTATCCCTCCCCCACACAGACAAATGTACACTACACAAATATAAAGTTAAGAATGTTTTGCATTACTTACCTGGGTTTCCACAGAATCAAAGACAACTTGACAAACAGAACAAATCATTCCAGATTTGTCTGCAACTTCAGGTAAATCTGTGGACAAAGATTTTTGTGCACAGTTAATCATCATTGTTACTATGTTTCTCCTAATGGAGAATCTCTAGTCTATCTGTAGTTTTCATTAACTTGGCCATAATTTCATCAATTTAGTTCAACTATTCTTCACCATGACATGGTGTCACATAGACAACCCAATTTCATCCAACGCCTATGCAAATGACAACATTAAATGTGGGTCTACATGTACATAAATAAAAACAAATAAATAAAATAAATCAGTTTACTTTAAGTGTCAAATGAAGGTCTGAGAGCATAACCTACTTATGTCGAGGTTTAGCCCAGCTTTCGATTTCGCTCGGATTTGTCCAAATTTTGGGTCTCCCTGCTTTTGAAAACATTTCGCGGTTGGACAAAACTCCTTGAGAAAACCAAACACGAACAGAACAAAAACCACTTGCTTACTTCTCCCTCCCACCCCTTCCCCCTATGCAATGACAACCGAACACAGACAGCCAAAAAACCACTCACTTACTGTTTCTCCCTTTGTAATTCTACACAGTTACTGCTCCCTCCCCCCCCCCCCCCCTCCCCCTTATGCAATGTTGATGTGGGAAGTGATGCTTGCCAGGAAACTGTTCGTGACCCAAAAGACAACATTGAGTCGGGGGGAGGGGGAAGGGGATTGGGGAGTTTGCTTGTCTACAAGTGAACGCGTTTGGAAGGCCAATTTTTTATAGGTTTTGTCCACGTCAGACTCGTTTTCCAAATTATCAGTAGCCTAAAAGTTTCCACTGTCCACGAGCCGTGTTTAGTCGCACCAGTTGTTGTTTCTATAAGTAACGGTTGTGATGATATCATGGTTTGCTTTTGCGGGTTGTAACAAGCCCAAAATAGATCAAGGCGGTCGGGATAAACAACTTGCGTATCGTACTGGTTAGTTGGTTTCGCTTTTGTTTGGTGAAGTTTGTAAACGCACGACATTTATGGATCTTTTGAAAAGTTATGAAATTGATGAATGCAGTTCACAGGAACTGGTCTAAATGTTGTCCAAAGAATCCCTCCTTGGTAGTGATGACTGTGCTGTGGCGAATTTTTCAATTCAATTATCAAATCCCGCGGGAGCATCAGGGACAAATCCCGCCATGTGCAAGGTGTTTTGCAAGCCTTAGTTGTGGTTTGCCAGGCTTGAAATTCGGTATGTAACGATTAACTTTACAATTTCAAGGCAATGATTCAATAAAAGTACAATTAACATAGATTTTCAACAGTTAACACCGACTGCTCGTGAAAAGAATAGATAGTCTTTACCTTTTAATAGAACTGCCGTTAATCATTGTTAATCGTTGTTAATCGTTGAAATGGCTACATGTCTTCCTGTTAATCGTGTAGAATGCTACTATTTTGCGTTATCAAGAGCGATATGTCGACAAACGGGACAAAGCTGGATTTTACGCCAGGAAATGGACACATTTTCTCTTGGAGAATGTAACTGTTTACATTTCTGACATTCCTGTCACGCATGTAGTAGTTTGTAACAGAATCAAATAAAAGCGTGACAGCATTCTTTTCGTTGCTCCCGCCAAAAAGACCGCTTTCGTGTGCCGTGTTTCAAAGACAACGAGTGTATATTGAATACAAGTATTTAGTACTCAGTGCATTGTCCTTTTGGTCATCCAGTGTCTATAATGTTACCGATATATCTTTACAAGATGTTAAAATTTCTCAACGGCATTAATGCGAAATCGGCGTGAAAAAATACTGGACAATGGTTTTCAATCGAATTGCAGTTCACATGCAAAAGTTTGGACAAATCCAAGCAAAATCGAAAAACGGGCTGAAATTGGACATAAGTCGGTTATGCTCCCAGCCCTTCAAATGTATTTAGTGCAGAGTCCTAATTAGGGACACTATCCAGATTGAATTAGAATTTAGAAATGTTGGTTTTTGAGGAGAGGGGAAAACTGGAGCACCCGGAGAAAAACCTCTCGAAGCAAGGGCGAGAACCAACAACAAATTCAACCCACATGTGACGACGAGTCCGGGAATCGAACCCAGGCCACATTGGTGGGAAACAAGTGCTCTCACCACAGCGCCATCTCTGCTCCCCATTTATTGTTTAATCTAATAAGGGCAACTATCCAGCTAGCCTGGGTTGGGTAGGTGTACACGTAAAGGGGTGCTATAATAAAGGGTTTCCACATGGAAGAAGTTGTGACAGAGACTGGTAATAGAAGACCTGTAAAGGTAAACAATTAGATAACATGCTGGACACTAATTTATAATTTTACTGTTTTTCCTTAATGGTTTTCTTCTTCTTGATATTGTAATCATTGCGATTAAATGAAGGAACAGCACCAAGGCTCAACTGAAACACCACACAGGACTGTCTAGTTTTTACCCTGTGTACATAACTTATACTCTTATAGAAAAAAGTATTTAGTCTTTTGGAAAGAAAAAATTAAACTACAATACTACCAAACTGAAACATATTACCTTTTCCGGGAGCACGCTCGTTAGTCGCTAACTGTGTCTCCTTTGTTCCATCTTCGCTATTTCCAAGATCTTTCCCAACAACACGTAGACCTCTCAAGAGATCCTCAAACTGTTTATCGAAGAGGGACAGAGCAGATGATCCGGATCGTGCATTCAAAGCGGCCGCCATTTCAGACCGATCTTGCCTTTCTGATCGTATTTAACCAGTCCACTTGTAATCGGTTCAAGTTTCAGAGAGGATTTTCCTTTTATGTCGTATGTTTCCAAATATTGCACCATCAATGCGATACTTTAGCGGCGCGCAAGAACTGGAAAACCTATTTTAGTCGATCACGTAACACCCTTTGAATAGTGCCTTTCTTCTCTTACGTTTTTACATATCGTTTCTTTTCGTTTGCTGGTACCGAATATGTTTTTAACTGTTTAAGAAAACAATGGCTGTGATTTTTAAATTTTTACGAGTAATTTCATGACTGGTGCACTTCAGAGCAGCCATATTGAAAATATTGGTTTTCTAGTTCTCATGCCTAACCGCTTGAAACGAGTGCGAGGCTTGAAATTCCCGCCGTTTGCCGCCACTTTTCGGATGGGTGCGATGAACGAAGGGTGCGATGGGTGCTGGATTGTGCGGATTGTGCTGGATTGGGTGAGGAAGTTGGATTCGAATGTAAAAAAGTCACACATTAAACTTTTCGTTTTAAATTAGTCTGAGTGGCAGTCGAACATAGAATTTTGCTGGGCTTCGTGATTTTGTACATTCAGCTAAAGTAAAAATTATCTAAACGTAAGTGAAATGCATCGAGTACCTAAATAACAATTTTCAGCAACAATAGCCTTTATTTATTTTTTCAACGTTGCGCGGTGTCTGGTATTGCTTCACGTCAGCTAGGTCACGTGGCACCCCGTCTGTACAAATATGTTGTTATCTGAATGATAATGAAGATAAACATCTTGCTCAATGTAGCCTGACGGGCGTTAACATGTTTACAACAATGAAACTAATCAAATTGTTTTTTTGGAATTTCTTTGCAATATTTCGCAAAGGACAAATGCGAAAACAGTTTTATTTCATACCAGGCCTTAAGAAAAGGGAAGCAGATAGCTTCAGCTGCCCGAACGTCTGACAGTTCAACTCAAAATTTATTCACGGTCAGGTGTAAAACTTGCTGCTTCATGAGTTTAAAGTGGTTATTATGCATGTTATTAGCATCGGTGCAACTATTAGAAAAAAAAACAGTTTTTCCTCGACGAAGTAAACACTTTTTGGACACTTTGACGACGTCGTTATTGCTTGTTAAAACTCCAGTTAACCTTATTTAAGTTGGAATATGTTTGCTGCGTTGAAGCACTGAACAGAGTTTTAAAAGCATATCTGATAGTTTAAACCGCTTTTTAACACTATTGTTTCTACGCCTCATGTAACGTTCTTGGCTTCCACTTATCGCTCTTCGTTCAGTGGTTGATAAACATTGCGTCAGCGACCTCAAATTCTTGTCTTTTGTGAGGTACTCAATGGCCTATGACTTCGAGCAGTTGTTTACAAACTAAATTTGTAGATATAACTTATAAGCAGATTTTTTTCCTGTTAAGGAACGCCCTGTTGAACGTCTTTGAATATGATGATTTCTCCCTGACCCGGAATACAACAGTTTAACCATCATGACTTCAATCACAGCAGCCGTGTTTAAAGCCACTGTTAGCTTGCTCGTAAATAAAGGCCAAGATTTCCGCGAGAAGATGGCGGAAGGCGATTTAACAGATCCAAACTTTCGTGAATTTATAGTGCGTGAAATCGACGATGTCGTGAAAGGCCAAGAAAGAATTCGCGATCTTTCAGCAACTACCACCTGCTTCAGACAAGGAATCGTCCACCTCTTTAAGGTGTTTGAAAAGGAAAAAAGCAGCGAAGATAGTTCAGCTGAAAGTTCAATAACAGTGCTGGCCAAAGATCTGAAGAAATTGGAAGTCACCCATCTGAATGACGAAGACAAAAGAGTGCTTTCCGACGCTAAAGAAGCGTTTCAAGCAGCCCGCTCGAAAGCCACTGATGCCTTCAATAAAAAAGCTCTGAGAGTAACCGATCGCATTCAAGCAATGGCTGTTCGTGTTGCGGCCACCATTCTGAGGAGAGTCGATCATCTCGAGGCTGCGTTGGAAGCGTGTAAGATGTGCCTAAAGGAGCTCCACTCCATGCCTGACGTGAAGATCTTCACTGAAGAGATCGTGGAGGGCTCGAAGGCTCGGCGACAGTGGAACAAGAAGCAACGCATGGACACCATTTCCATTGTCTGTCAAGTGAATCGCGTCATCTATGATGTGACCCAAACAGTTGGTAAAGACGCCCACGTGTGGATCTGGCCCCCTGTTGCCATTTCACAGCGACTGCCCGGACCTCTTCCCATCATGGGACAAGACAACGTTGATCCCTTGCGAGACACAAGAGTAACTAAAGCGCTGGTTGAGCTAGGCATGGAGCACTGTTGTGTCGCACCGTGGTCGTTTGGTCTGGAGGGTGAAGAACTGCACAAGTTGAAAGAACCGTGGGGCATCGCTACAAACAGACGGGGGGAGTTTATTGTATCAGACTACAAAGAAAACCAAGTTAAAGTCTATGACAAGGAAGGAAAGTTTCTCCACGCTTTTCGTCCCCCTCCACAAACGCATATTTATGACGTAGCCACTGACAGAAATGGCAACATATACGTGCTGACCTACATGAAGAAGGCAGAGGATGAGGTCTGGACGCTGACCGTGTCTGTCCATGACGACACCGCTAAACTGCAGCGCACGTTTAATGCGAGAAAAGAAGCCTGGGAAGATTTCTCGTATATCTCACCATAGGCGGTTAGCGACAGGAACAAAGTCTTCGTACTTGGAAGAATACACAGCAGAAAATATGGAAAATATGTGGTTGATGTTTATGAGACTGACGGACGGTTTGTTCGCAGTTTTGGCGGAGAAGGAATTTTCAAGTCTGCGTCAGCTATCACCGCTGCTACTGACGGCCGCGTCATGATCGTGGAGTCGAGCCCGCCAGGAGTTCAGGTTTTGAGTGAACAGGGTCACCACCTTTTCAACTTTCCTTTGGCATGGTTGAGTGGACGGCTTGCTCCTCACATCGCGTTCCACTGGGCAAGTGAAAATGTCATCGTCGCTGATCTGGATCACGACCGCCTGTTCATGCAAATTAACACCAAGGATAGCAAGTTTGTGCGCACGATCTACCTCAGTGGTGACGGACGCTACTGGTTGAAGGGAATTACAGTTACTGACGACGGACACATCGCGATAACCTTTGGAGCTACGACGCTCCCCTACGGCAAAGCAATAGTTCTGTGAAAACGCATCTCAATAACGCAAGAAACATTACAGAGGGTGACATTAGTCATATAACTGTGGCTGTAGTTCAGTTAATTTTCAATTACTGACGGTCTCGCTTCACTCTGTAGTCCAGTAATCAGAAAAATTGTCATCACAATATTATTTTGCTACAAAGGATTAACAACTTTTAAGGACCTATTTTTAATCAAAGTTACTGTTAATCAGCTCAGTTGTGTTGTGGCCTGTGAATTTAGTTTGAATAACCAAACCAGTTTAAATTTTTCCTCCTTGTTTTAGATCCATTACCGTAAAAATAAGGGGTAATGAAAAATAAAATGAAACTGATTTGAAAGGTTTGGAACCAAAAATAATTTAAACCACAACACTGTCATATTATCTTCATATTTGGACATTCACCATTGATGCTTAATTAATTAATTAATTAATTAATAATTAATTAATTTCGTAATCATAATTACTTTGTTTATTATGTAAGTGACAATGGAGTTCTTATTAATCATGTCACAGATGAAGAACATAACATCAATAAAATTACTGGTTTGGGATGAAGTCCTCACATACAGGTCAAACTTTACCTCAAAGCAACCTCTAATAGGTTAAGATAAGGACCTCTCTCCTGGGGGATTATAAACCCCTGCGGAGGGTTGGGGGATTATGACTCAGTAAAGATAAGTTAACAAGATCAGGGTAAAGACCTCTCTTGTTCTGGATTATGGATCTCGGGAGAGGGTTGGGGATAACAAACCCCTTGCTGGAGAGGCGTGTGACCTCTCAATACCATGCAACCTTTATAACCCTGCAGTGTATGTGACGTGTGATTTGAGTACTTCCTCCCTCTACTTTTATCCTACAAACTGTTGTTGGTTTTTGTGATTTTATTGGTCATGCTCGTGGTTGGGAGCAGCAATGCATGAGAAGTAGGCTTGACTATTTCAATCCCGTATACACTGAGTTAGGACAAAAAAAATGGCGGTAATAAGCCAAGAAGTGTCCAGTTTTAATAAACCTGTTTCATCGTTACCAGCAAACAGTTCCCTGTTTTTCTGGGATTATAAACTACGATTTCTCAGCTTGAAAAAATCTGAACCATGATAAGCATGAAAAGTTGTGACAGAATTGCCCTCAGACGAACACAGGCCTTACTCAACAAACCTGCTATTGAAGACAAACGAACACAACGAACTACCATGACAAAAACCAGCTTGCTCCGTTTCAATGAGTTCAGAACTTACCCTTAGGCCGCTTTTGTACGTGTGAAAACCGCGTTTCACGAATGGGAGTCTTGAAGTTCCCTCCATACATACTGCTAATCTCGTACCCAGATCTCACTTCTAATTCGAGGGAGATCTGGGTACGAGTTTAACATCCCGTCACTTTCATCTACCATGATGCAACGTTGGCGGCCTCAATAGAGGTGCATGGGTGGGGATGCTGGGGGGATTTGTCCTTTGTATTGCACAGAAAAACGACGTAAAAATCAAGAAAAACGGGGGAAAGTTTGAAAAACGAGAATCAGACATCGCTGAGCAACTTGAAAAATAAATTAGATTGTGCGGTGCATTCAGCTTCAGGAGCTCGAGATCAACGAAGTGCGTTCCTGAAAATTCCTTTTCCTGTTTTCATGAATTATGGTGGGTGGTGTTCAGGTAGGAGGACTCGAAATAGCTGTGGGGCGCCTTTGGCTCGTGCTTCTATCAAAGTGTCCTTTTTTCGCGCGCGCTGATTGGCTAGCTCGGAGGTGATTAGCCAAGTATTATTCACCTCCGAACAGCCGAAGACAAACAAGATGGCTTCCCGTTTCGCCACGGTTACTTAAGAGGAAATTATTTCGAAAACACATCCACTTCAGTGAATAATTGTTAAATGTCACCAACAACTGTCCTTTACATGACAACTCTCACCTAGACAATCAACCTAGCCAGCCAATTTTTATTCTCTTACTGCGTACAAAAACCACCATCCAAGATCATTTAGTTTAATTGTACAAACGGTATTAGGAATTTAATATCTACTTTAATACAAAAATTTGGCCTACTATTTATTGGTTTTGGTTAGAGCGATTTGCAATCGTGTCTCCAATAATTTCACGCTTGTTTTGGTTTTGCTTTACGACGCAGTGAATGGCAAAAAAGAAATTGCGCCACTTTCTAAACCAATAAAAGTGCAAGTCAAACAAAACCAGCAAGTCGCAAGTGCGTTTGCTCTGGTTGTACTTTAGTATGCGCTGTGATTGGTTAGCAAAATTCGCGCCACTTTCTCGACCAATGAGAAGCAAAACCAATGCCGACTTGGTAGCACGGTTTTTCCCGCGCTTGGCGCCGGTGACAAGTATTTGCTTCGAATTCTGATTGGTTCGTTGCACTTTTTGCCTGTTGTGATTGGCCAGAGCAATTACTTTGGTATTGGTTTGACGACGGTCAGTTGAAAACCGCTCTGTACTAACGAGATGTGCTTTGGCCATTTTATCCATTAACACAAAGAACTAGAACATTCTACATTACTTGGTGAAATAGCAAAATTATTAGCGACTCAGCACCTATCTAGAACAAAACACGTCTGAGAAATCTGCAGCTTGTTTCCTTTTGAGGAACCACTTCGAAAAATCACGACTTAGATAAATTTCAACTATCACGAAATCTTAAGATCCATTAAACTGCCTTTACGTTGGCTTAAGTTCACGCTAACGTCGCATGCAAACATAGCCTGCCATTGGGCAGCTCTTCTTTGTTTTTTTCCTTTTTTTCCGCAAAAATCGGTCGATCACCCGAAGAAAATTACATCCAATCCATTTACACACACACACACACACAGAACAGTTATATTTACGTCCGTAACAGGCATGTAAAAACAACATGATAATGGAAATTCACTTTTAAGTTCAAAATTTTTGTTTCTGCTTTTCGCACTTTTCTCCTCGGGAGAAATATGTAAACACTTCCAGCAGGCCAACTCCTCCCAGACAAATGGATTTTTTTTTTTTTTTTTTTGGTGAATGTTTTTCAAAGTAACCCCTTCACTTTCAACGTACAAGAAATATTCAATGATGCGCTTATGCCAAGGCATCCAGAGGATCCAAGGTTTCTTGTTTCGTCTCGACGCCACTGGGCATAAAATCCCTGTATTTTGCAGTCCAGTCATCAAACGACTCGATCTCTCCCAGTTTCGTTTTCTCGCCTTCGTTCATGGGACTAACAGGGCCATTAATCGTGGGTTTATCCAAGAACTCCACATAACAATGGTCCGGGCTCTGACAGGGTGCGTTATCAAGCTCAAAAAGCACCAACTTATTTCCCGCGTTTAGGGCATTGGCTGGAACATAGAGGGTGATTTGTGGGCCCACGACTGGCCAGTATCGACCGAGGTTGAATCCATTAACGTAAGCCTGACCCTGTAAGGGACACAAAAACAAATATAGAAGCACTTGAGTGATTTCAGCTTCACAGTTTCCAAACCTAAGTTTGTTTCCTTTTCAATAGACCCTTTGCATAAATGGCGCCCAAATTTGAATAACAATACTTGATATATCCTAAGCCTCATATTCATGTGAAAAATCCTTTGTCTGGAAACATAAACACGAGGCTTAGGATGTATCAAGTATTGTTATTCAAATTTGGGCGCCATTTATGCAAAGGGTCTATTGATTTTCGAGATTCACTTTATCAGTTTTCGAGAAGTGTCCGAAACAAATAACTTGCAACAAGAACATTTTGTAATAAAAAAGCCTTACACTGCAAAGCAGTCACTTTTTTCTTACCGAATGTTTGGTTTATCAACAAAGTTGACATTTGAGGTAAATTGGCCGCCCGAAGCGTCAGCACTTCAATCTCTTTACGATGGCCAATTTACCTTAAGTTATCAACTCTGTTGGTAAACCAAACATTCCTTTCTACTCCCACCGACGCAGCACCAAAGTTTCTTGAGAAACTGACCCTTTAATACTTCTTTCTTAAATTCGCAGAGAAGGGCTGATAGACTTCACGCTCCAAAACGCCCAGTAAAATTCCTAATGCACTACAAACAACTTTTTGTATGCGATTTGAAACAGAGCGTATGCGATCTGAGCACAGAGCGCGTCAAAGTTCCTTTGGGTATTCCCCAAGGGAAACTTAATGTTCTCATCGTATGTACAGTACTTGCAGCGAAAATCGCAATTGGTTTACAAACATGATTTGATATCTTGCTTAACCCTTGAAGCCCCAACAGTGATCAGCATCAAATTTCTTCTTGTAATATCAATGCTTATTCAATCCCTAAGGTCATGAGAATTACGAATATGATCACCCAAGGTGAATTTTCTGTTATTTTAGTAAGTTCTTCTCAGTACTTTTATAAAAATAGTATGGGGACAAGATAGGAGAATTTCGTCTTTGGTATTATGGATAAAAGTAGCCACAAAAATAGTCACCAGAATCGCATCACAAAACGTCGCTGTATCAAAATACTCGCAGAGCGACCTACTGCGCCGGGTTACCGGTCGTTTCGCTGCACTGCAGTTCAGTTGATTCTGCACTACATTTTAAAATTGTAATACACTCCCTAATACTGATTTGAGCTCAAATTATTCCTCACCTAAACACTGTGAAACACAAAACTAGTTAAGGTTTTTGTTCACACGAAGCAACTTTTATAATGAAAAAAAAAAAACTATATTTTACACTTCACGCTGTAGCGAAACAACGGGACAACCTGTACGCGAGGAACTCTCACGCACAAGCCCTGAGCATCTTCACTTGTTTCAGATTTTTTTATCCCAAGGCCTGGCAGATTCGTATGCCAAACCAACACAGCCATAATCAACTTTGTTTAACGAGAGTGACACTTGACAGTCTGTTACGACTGACAAACCTGTGGCCCTCAGCCTGATTCCAAATCGAACTGGAATTTGGAAATGTTAGTTTCTGAGGAGAGGGGGGAACCAGTAGCCTGCGAAACCAGACGTATTTCCGGCTGTCACTTCACAGGATGGAAACCAGAGAACCCAGAGAAAAAAACTCTCTGAGCAAGGACGAGAACCTACAACAAACTCAACCCACATGACACCACCCGGGCCACATTGGTGAGAGGCGAGTGCTCTCCCCACTGCGCCATCCCTGCTGCCCAACTTGTAAACGCTTCAAACATTTTCTCACCTTAAACCAGCCTGGAAGTTTAAGGAAAGTGTCCCTTGGTGTCCCGTCTGGTGTTGGAGGAATATCGCCAGTGTAGAATGTTGGAATTTGGTTGTTTTCTTCATTATTAACATAATTACGTAAAGGCTCTCTGAGGCCCAAAACCACAGGGTCCAAATCCAGAGGATACATCATCCAGTTGCTAAGGACAACTTTGCCCAGGGTCACATCTCCAACGATCCCCTTGGGATCTTGAAGATGAGGACCATAGTTAATTCGCCCCATATTTTCCACCAAAATGTCCAGGGTTGCTCCTGGGGTAACTTTGATGCTGGCAATTGTTTTTCCACCCACACGAATCAGTGTTGCCTGTCGAACCTACAAATGTAAAACAACAACAATTTTAAAGACAATTTACCCTTAGGCATCCTTTTATACCTTACCACAAAAAAAGGTCTTCCCGGGGTGAGAAACTCCCAAACATGGATATTGAGCAAGAACAACAGTAACACAATGGCAGGTGGCGTGGCCTAATGGTTAGGCGCACCAAACGTGTAATCTGGAGGCCCCAGGTTCAAGTCCCGCTCCAAGGCCACGCTTTGTAAATAGCCAACCGATTTGTCTCCCACCAGTTGGGATTTTTAACAGTGTTATTTTCAGTTTGCATATTAATATCATGGGTGACAAATTACTCCTTAATTTTGGCACGAAATTTTAGCATTAATTTATAGTTTCACATGTGAAATTACAAAATTGCTATGGCAACGTTTTCTATATCTCAGTGCCAAGATAGCGCCCGGGTTTAAAGATGTTAAGGATGAAAGAAGTTACAGCATTAAAAGACGCTACAGAAAACCTAAATACGCGAATGAGCACAATTAACTGGACAGGGGTTTTTAAGAACTGTTGTGATAAAAATGGCCTTGAAAAAAACCCTGAGACGGTTCGTCCTGAGCAGTTAGATAAAGTGCTCAAGCGGTTTTTTTCCTGCGTGTGTAAACAAGACGAAACCGACCGTGATTGTGAGCGTAATTTGTCACCCATGATAATAAAAGGTAATCAAATGGTATACTCATGAAATTAAAAAAATAATTTCACTCGACACCATTTAATTACATATACTTATTTCACTGATTTATGGTGTCCCCAATCAGCGCTACAGCGTTAAATACTTCGACACTTAAATAAAGTCATTTTTTATTCTATTTATACAACAGAATACGTCCCTTAAAGATATAAATTACGCACGTTAAAACCCAGTACCTGTTGATAATTTCAGTACATAGAGAATGAAAGATACTCTGAGTAGGTTTATTGTGTCAAAATATTTATACAACAAATGATGAAAAAAAAAGATGGGAAAACCGAAGTACGGGGGAAAAACCTCTTGGAGCAAGGACGAGAATCAACAATAAACTCAACCCACATATGATGCTAAGTCTGGGAATCGAACCCGGGCCACATTGGTGGGAGGCGAGAGCTCTCACCCCTGCACCATCCTTGCTCCCCCTTGAGCCCTAGGCAATAAATAAAATCCTTCCTGAGTTGTTGAACAACAAAATAATAGCAAACCTGGTTGACAAAAATAATGCCTCTGTCACTTAGTCCTGGGATGCTGATATTTGCGGCAGAGCCACTCACAGAGGATGGTATCTTTGTGCGATAAAGAATGAATCCATAATTCTGACCTATCTGTTCCATGGTGAGGGTCTTGTTAAACACAACAGGTCCTGACGGAGTGAGTTTTGCCAGCACTTCAAACAAGGAACACACCTGAAATAGAAAAAGATCAGTTTATTCTCTTAGCACAATATGGTATTTCCTTGTGTTACATGACACAGGCTGGTTAGACTGCAGCTTTAGACAATGGATAATGTAGTCAGCCAATACCTACACCTAGTCATCACAATCTCTCTGTATGCAAAGATGAAGTCCAATAAGTCCCAATATCAACACACATTTTCTCCTTACTTTACTTTATAAACTTCTTATGGTAATAGTTAGGAGAATTTGTTTAAACATCAAGACAGCTTACCTCAAGTGATCATTTCCTTTACTCTCATAAAGTGTATGTTTGAACAAGTAGTGATGATAATGTAAGGAGAATTTATATGCTGGTCACTACTGGGGCTTACAGTAATGTTTAAAACATGAGCAGCAGTGTTTTATTGGGATTTAAAACCATGAGGCACAGCCGAGTGGTTTTAGACCCAATAAAACCCGTGCTGCGAGTTTTTTGAACAGCTTCCAAAACATTCCTGGAAAAGCGTGTGTCAAGAGAGTTCATAACAATGATGCTTTTGTGAACGTTGGAAATTAGCATACGCCAAAAACATTTAACACCGCATACCAATAAGGAGGAGGTTTTATCGGGTTTTAAAACCAGTGCACGTGATGTTTTATTGACCATTTGATAGGTCAATGGGCTTATGAATTATTAATGAGTTTTTGAAGTCAATCTCCATCACACGACCAGTATTTTTGAAATTTGAACAGAGTTTTGAAACAGACGTGTCAGTTTTGAACATCGCTGGCGAGATTTCAGGGTTCCTGTAGAAATTATTGATGGTATAAAGCTATGAAGTTTTCTTTACAGTACAACATTAAGTATTTCAAAAATAAGAATCATTTCCCAAGTATTTTGAATGTTTTTGTTCAGTTTTTTTCGGAAAGATTTTCAAGATTCCATTCAAATGCTGGACATTACAAAAACAGGCCCGTAGCAAGGCTAAAACAACTGAGGGGGCTTAGTAAAATGGTGAAACAAAACTACCACCCCCCCCCCCCCAACTGTCACTCAAAACCAGAGTGAATTGGGAGTTTAAGATGCAACGAAAACATAAAAAAAAACCGGTAGATTTAGTAAGTAAGCCAATAACTTTGCACCTGTGTGACACTCTCAGGTCTTTAATGTGGACTACTACGTGAAGTTTCCTAATTTCACGTTTGAATGACGACGTAGACAAACGACAACAAATTTTTCTTTCTCTTTTTAAATTTGGAATCAGGCAGTAACTTGAATCCAACTGCAGGAGAAGTTTTTTTTCTCTGGTCTTGAGGACATATTTGTGTGGCTTTTTTGTGCGGTGACAACGCGGGAACACTAAATTGTTATAAACTAAGGACATTTGTATTGCTTAAAATGAGCGGATGTCTTAGGAAACAAGTAGTTTATTTCGACAGCTTTCACGGCTTCAGATTGGTTGATTTCAATCCATTTTGATTCTTATTTCCGATTCGCAAGATAGGAGTTCCTGTTAGCGAAGGAAACTGACAGGTAGTAAACAGACTATTAAAGGTTGTGAAAAGGCACTTGCAGCGTCAGAATTTAACATTAATTTGTTTTAATTATATATTTTTGGGCACATTGCTTTTTAACTTCCCCTCCCCCCGCTATGGGCCTGCAAAAAGGAATCGAATGGTTATTTCATTCTCAGAAAAACTGATCATGTGCTATGTAAATGTATACACTGACTGTAAAGAGTTTAAGTACCAGGATTTATATCGGCTGTTTGGACTGCGATAAACAAGTTGGAAATAAAAACTCATCCCTTACCTTTGTCATCATAACCTTTCCATACGCAAACTTCTGTGTAGCAGGCGGCACAGGACCCACTGGGACCGGAGCATGTTTAGCAATGGTTTCCATGATAACAAAATACTTTGTGGTAGGGTCCCCTGCTTCTGTTAACGGGGCATCATAATCATAACTGGTAGGTTGGGGTGCGTAAGAACTACCGCCGCCATTTGCTCCTAACAATAACAACAACAACAACAACAACTTTCATTTCATTTCATTATAGGAGTTCTAAAAGAGGAGATAGATCTGTTCAATTATATAATAGTTTTAGGGAAATCATATTTGTGGTCATGTAGAAATAGAAAGACTAAACCAGCTTTGAGCCATTTCCAAGCAATTCTTTCAATTAAACATGAAACTGAAAAATATATTCATGGAAAATCCAATAGCATGAATTTCTTCTCAAAAAAAATGGAAAATGTTCAAGGAAAAGAATTTAAGTAACTAAGCACAGTGGAATGCTAAGAGTAATAATTATCATTTTTGTTTCTTTTATTTTTTCCCCTCAATGTTTAGGCAATAATAATTATAATTATTATGGTGTTTTGGTGCTCTGCTAAATTGGATGCCCCTGGATAAATATTGAATTAAATAAATAAATACAAAATAAATTCAGTTTCAAAATTGAACCTATTGATTTAATTGATGTTAATAATGATAATAATAATGAATCTACGATTTATGTAATAGGTGTGAAGGCTCCTTTCGCTACAGTGTATGTGTGCATTGATAGTCTGGGAGTACTGGGGCTAGGAAGACATGGCAGCCGTACTTACATCGTAGAAGAATATTATTAATACCCGAAAATAGGGTCTGGCATGCGCACACTCACAGGCAAACTAAATCAAAAGGCAGTCAGTTAAGCTATGCCTCAAGCACAGTTTAAAAGAAGCAAGAAAAAGGTTAAGAAGTGAAGTCTCAAGAAAGGTCATTCATTATTTTACACTTTTTACCTCACTTAAGATAAACTCACATCCATCATTCAAAACAGAGTAACTGTACAGAAGTATTACATTAAATTTTGCTTTGAAATAGTACGTCATGTCTACAATCTGGAGCACTTGGTTGTGGGTAGTTGAAAATGGGTTGTTACTAAAATGGATACTCCAAAACAAGGATGGACACCTTATGATGTTTACACAACAGAAATCTCATTCAAACTTAACAGTACATTGTAAAAGAAGTTGAAATTAAAATAGTTCACTCCTTGAACCCGGGTCACTTGCTTCATATCTCCTGTCCATATCCACTAGACCAAAGAGGGCCAATTGAGCAAAAATGGTAATTTCAGATAGTTAGCCATGACAACAAATGACAGCTAACCGTTCAAATTAGTACTCACACATAAATGGTGGGGATCCATGCTAAACCCCAGGGCCCATTTGTTCAAAGCTCGATTGAACTAATCCTGGATTACCCTGAACTTTGTTTCTGGTTTAATGACTAATCATTAAAGGTTCTGCCAAAGATTTTTGTCCCTCAGTTTTGACTTAGACTTGCCTTTAGCATGAGCTTAAAATAGGCTTTCAAAAACCACTTTAAATGAGCAAGATGAAAACCTCAGTTAACTTTTAATCCTGGATTAGCGTTAATCGGCTTTCAAACAACCCGGCCCAGAACGGTTGATGTTCCCTGCCTACATGTAAAAGGACCCCTATCCTCTCAGGGGTTTCTATAGGGTCTTCATGAGGTGTCCAGCCTTGTTTTAGACTATCAATTCTTGGAACAACCATTGAAGAAAAGTCCTACAGTACAACACAGGACAAAGACAGTCACTCACCATTCATGAAACCAAAGTTGGTGCCACCTTCAAACATGTAAATATTAACAGAAGCATTCAAAGCAAGAATCTTGTCAAGATAACGAGCAATTTGTGCAGATGACCTCGTTTGGTGTGCACTTCCCCAATGATCCAGCCATCCTGGATAAAACTCGGAGTTAACTAGAGGACCATTAGGCTGGTGCTTACGTAGAGCTGAGAAAGCGCTGGCAGGATCAACACCTGTTGTGGGCAATAAAAATTAAGGCATTACACATAGTTAGTACAACAAAAGCATGCAATATCCCACGTGACATAATAGTTAGATCACCAGGGCTGATATTCCAAGGCCGACTGCAGCATTGTATGATTGCAGCAGTTAAAAGTATGCTGACCTTGAACGAAATAATTATTGTTAAGAACAATTTCATATAGTTTAGAGAAAAGGTTCTATGTCAAAAATTAACTGGTTGGTTTGTGTAAATGGTATGCTCAAATAATTAGCAATTATGCCACGAGCGCGCGTTGGATATGAGATGATAGATAGCCAACAAGGCGTGAAGCGCCCAGTTGGCTATAATCATCTCATATCCAACAAGCGCGAGTGGAATAATTGTTTTATTAAAAACAATCAAGTAATATTGGTAGGCCTTGCTGATTTCCTTTTCAAGAGCAACCAGAAAACAATTTATGGTCGCTACTTCTCGGGCATGGTATAATGGCTCATATACCATGGCCGCTCAGCCAATCAAAACCCTGGAATTGCATTATACAATGATCCAGTTTTTAATAATTTCCTTTACCTGCTCCAAAATCAATGGTAGTAAAAAGAGTGGGAAGTGTTCCACATTCAAGCATTCTGTCAGAGTAGCCATCAGTAGTAAACAAAATGACATCTTTACCAAGATGCTCCTCAAATGTAGCTTGCAGGTGAGACATGTACTGATGGTCACAGGTGTAGTAACTTCCGTACTCGTTCTCTACCTAAAATATTACAAACCAGTTTTACCATAACATTTGGAAACAAGGCAACGAAGACAGCAACATAAACACCACAAAACAACAGGTTAAATGAGTAAAAACGATTGTTTTGCAAGACTTGTGTTATAAACTTTGGTGCATTTCTTTGCCATCCACTGTTAAACAACAAAATGAAATGACCAAATCAAAGTTTTGTGCAAAACAAGACCACAGGACGGTGAATTTGTTGTTCTCTCTCTGAATTTGAATGAAGTTCCTTCCAATTTAGTTCCTGGGTAGCTCTTTCACATTCTACAAGTTGAACGACTTGGAATAATGGAGAAATAGCTCTAATAATAAAAATTTATATCCGTCGTCAGTATTTAATTTCCCTGTTATCTCCATATCAGAGCTAAGTTGTTCAAACACCACCCCTAAACATTTGTCAAGCTTCCAAACTAATCATGTTTAAATAACAGTTACATGTATGTATGCATATGCATATTTAATCTGACAGAAAAATACCACAGGTCACCCAGATTTGATAAGCTTAATCTTGTTTATGTAGCATGACACAGTTACACCAACAGGAGTATTGCTTCCCTACCCTCACCCACTCCCAAGGTAAGGTACAGAAAAAAATCAATTTATACCTGAACAGCAATGATAGGTCCTCCATTGGCATACAAAAGTGGTTTTAATCTTGGAAGAAGTACGCTCATCCAGCGGTCTACAGCAGCAAGATAACCTATCCAAAAATCAGGAAAACATCCACAGGCCCGTTTAGACTACGTTCCCATGCCAGGGCTCTGTGCCTGGGTACTGAAAAGGACGTTTTCAGACCCCTCGGTCCGCAAGGAGCAATTGTGTTCTCGTTCATCAATTTAGTGCCCACTGTTTGTTTACTGTATTGCAGGGAGGCATGGGGGAAAAGCACAGGATCTAACAAATTCCTGACCAGTGCTTGTGCTAGAAACGAGTGTCAAGTACCACCTTTTTAGGTAGTGCCTGTGCCCAGGCACAGTATCAAGATTTTTGCTTGGGTACCAAAAAAACCTATGTTCAGACTAGCGACCATGCACAAGTACCGGACCTGGGCATCTAGTTTGAAGGGAGCCATAGTGAAATATAGCCAAGGAAAAATTATCCTCGTTAGGTTAGCAAACATCCCTAGAGGACTGCATTTTAAGTGCTATTAAGCTCCATCCCCCTCCCCACCCCCATTATCAGATAATTTTTTTTTCAGAAAGGCCCACCACCACCGTCTCTGTCACATGCAAGCACCCAAGGCACCCCCTTTCTAGACAGAAAACACAAATTATTAAAGAACTGCTTCAAACTCAGGCATCCAAAAGGTCCAAACATGGAACAGTTTCTCTGTGGGAATAGGTGGTTCCAGACAATATCCGTAACCTACCACAGGTGGCCTCAATATTAATTTTATATTTACCCCCAACCCTTACCTTTGGAATTTCAAAATGCTTAACTCCTCCCCCCCCCCCCCCCCCTCCAATGCCCTCAGAATTCTAGTCCAAGGAAGCCCCTCCTACTCAGAATTCCAAAATGCCATTATTTTGTCCAAAACAATGCCACGGTGTGTTTTATGTCTGGAATCAACCAATACATCCAGGTACAATTAGAAATATCACTGTGCTAAGGTAACAATGACATTGTGATAAAAGAACCATTGCTGCTATCACCAGTTTTACTATGTTGTGAAGACTGTCGATTTTATAAAAGCTAGTCCCTTTTACATGTACTAAACCCCGCCCTTAGTAACCCCCCCCCCCCTCCCACCCCTTCTCAAGACCTAAAAATAAACAAGCCTCCTGAGGACTTAAATAAATACAGCTTTTATGCTTTTATGTCCTAAAATTCTCACCTTTGTCTGTCGATGATCTAAACTTGGCTGTGGTATAGTTCCTAAGCAACCAAGGAGGAAGGCCACCCTAGAAAAACATTACATTACTTGTACATTTTCTATCAAATCCCACACTATTTACAGTTAAAGCATTTTTTCTCAAATTCAATAATCCATCAAATTCAAAGCAAAGAAAACTTTATCATGAAGCATGACTGAGGTTTGGACACCTGGTCTAAATTACAGGAAACATAAATTCCAACCATCTTATTTCCTCATTTTCTCTTGGTCAATATTATTCTAATGGCTCATGTTTAACCAGGATCGTCAGTATCTCACATTTTTGTCCTAAACAATGCCACTGTTTTTTGTTTTGTTTTTTTCCCACTGTCTTTTTTGTGTTGAATATCCAATATCCTCTTGTGTTTCAAATATAATTATTACAGGCACCCTAACTTCAAGTATTTCCAAGCTTGAGATATAATTATTTAAGAGACAGACCCAACTTTAGTGAGCCCAGAATTTGAAGCCTGATTATATTTACATTTCAAGACAATACCTCAATGTTAAAAATATTTTCTTAATCTCATTTGTAGTTGACTGTCAGAGTTGCTATTAGTAGCAAGGACAAATCCTGGACGTTTATCATCCTTGACAAGCACAGAGTGATGGCAAATTATTACAACACTATTTGACAATAAATTATGACAACACACCCTCCTCCTTGTTACTCGGGCCGTAAGGCGGACCGAGTTAAGGTTTCGGTAGCATTATCAAATTCTTTCTTTCTTCTCGGTCGTGTTCTTTGTTTTCGGGCGGTGAGGAGTGTTTACAATATGCCAGCCAGACGTGCGAGGCATGCGAGGCATGAACAACCCCAACATAAACTGCTATTAAACCTTAAAGCTAACCGGGGAGCTATTTAAGCTAACCTAAGTGCTATTTAAGCTAACTGGAGTGCTCTTTAGGCTAACCGGAGTGTTTTTTAGGCTAACCTGAGTGCCTCAAGGCTAATTTTGTTTAACCGAAAATTTGGCATTTAAATCAGTCTATGACCTCACGGGCCAAGATAGATAAAGATGTCTCATGTTTACCATAGAAAAGCAATCAATGTAGAAATGGTTTCTGTCTTCAAATGAAAGGTGAATAACAAATGCTTTCCCCTGAATTTCATTTAAAAATATAAACAGCGAAACATTGAAAAACGTAAAAGGATATAAACGTACGCGTGATGCGTAACGTTACTTTAGATCCCGCGGGGGAGGGGGAGGGGTACTCAAAAGATGCTTGGGTAGGGAGGTGGGGCCCGTGTGTTCAAACCCTGACCCTGTTTAAGACACAATTCTCCGATTTCCCTATCCCGTTTAAGACAGAATTCAAAATTTTCAGGCCCTTTTTAAGACATTTAACCCAATCACAATCTGTTTCAGCCATTAGGTCATGTAGGGATACCCTGTTAAGACAGAAAGTGATGAAATAGATACCCCGTTCAAGACAAAACACCCTGAAAACCATACCCTATCGGGACGCACGTCCCCGTTAAGGTCACATAAGGGAGTACCCCCCGGGTGTAGATCATACCGAAAATTATGATCCGTCATTGACCCGGCGTCACATACATATTAGGACCATACAAATGGTTTCTGTCTCTAAACGAAAGGTGAAAACGTAAGGATTAAAGCCCGGGGATTATAAAAAGCATTCGTATGACAAATGTCATTTTCCCCTGTATTTCATTCTGACTGCAAGAAATGCAATTCTATCTGGTGGTTACTTATTGCCTCACATATCTCTGTATCTATCTATTTGGTAGCCTTCGAGCAAGCTCTCTTGGGGGTGGGAGGCGGGAGGGGGAAAGAGGATCCACCCCCAAGAGAGCTTGCTCGCAGGCTATCTATTTGGGGGAATTGGCGATGCTGGAGGTTATCACTGTTCAAGATTGTAGGCTTTACGCACCAAACAGTCAAATATGGCCCGAGTATAAGCTGGAAACAGCTTCTTGTTAAATTTAGGTATTGGAATAAAACCGTGCAAAGATGAAACTTGTAACAACTCACCATATCCCACTCAGCACAAATGTACGGACCTGTAAAATGAAATATGTGAATAACAAGGTTACATGTTGTGAAACTTATGTTACAACCTCTAATTCATCAAAGAACAAATTCCCCTATCTTGTCCTCTTACTTTTCTTATAAAAGTACTGTGGAGAGGTGAAGAAAATTCACCTTGGGTGATCATACATGCATCCTTAATTCTTGATTGAATAAGCATTGATAGTACAAGGAGAAATTACATGCTATTGTAGTCATTTTAAGGGCCTAAAGGGTTAAGCCACAATAGTGACAAGCTGCTAAATTCTCCTTACAATGTCAGACTTAATCACAACTGTACAGTATACAGACCATAAGGAAATTATAACGGAAATAATCACCAAAGCTAAAATCTCTTCATCTATGAACAAATTCTCCCAACTGGTACCAAATAATTAAGAAGTGTACTGTATTTCAATTATTCAGGAGAAAAATAATGTCATGTCAACATTGGTACTTCATGGTGTAACAAGTTGTGTTTGTCTTCTGGCAGGAGACAAGCAAACAATTCTTCCGGAGTCAAACCACTTTGATTTACTCTTGATAGATATTATGAGCTTACACGTCTGCCGACAATGGGATTCTCTAACTTTGAGATTCATTCAAATCAAGTTATAATCAATTGTCACATGAGATAATGTCAATAAGAGCCTATTGTTGACACTTTTGTACAAATGGATAAAAAGCAAATGATATATTTTTGGGGGGTGGGTTTTACAGTCAAACTACGTCACGCATAACTAGTATTTCCAAGACTGAAATGAACATTCAAATTTGTCTTTGTAACAATCTGGCATTTAAATGGATTCTTGAAGATTTGTCTGGAAATTTTTCCAAAAAAAAAAAATTCAACAATTGTAGAACAATAGTATTGTTATTTTTGAAATACTTCATGCTGTAATGAAAAGCCAAATTCATAGCTTTGTACTGTCAATAAACTAGGGAAATTTCTATGGGAACTCTCGCTGTAATCTTGCTGACGATGTTCAAAACTGGCATGTCAATTTCAATACTCCATTGAAATTTCAAAAATACCCAGTGGTCACACATGATGTACAAATGTAGATCGACTGTAATGAGCACAGAAATACATGCACATATAACTGACCTGCCCTAACAACGACCAGCAGTCCAGCTGCCTGTGCCATTTGAATGAAGCCTACCACATCATTGCTGCCAGTGAAGTCATACTCTCCTTCCTTTGCCTCGTGCCTGTTCCAGGCAATATACCTTTAAAAGCCAACATTCTCAAATCAGCCACAGTTAAGCTCAAAAAAATTGTATACATGTTTTGGATGAAAATTTATCCATGTTCAGTACAGAAAACCCACAAGTGGTTGTGAAATAAACACAAGAAGTATACAATATATACATCTTATTCGATGGTTTTACATATAATATGCGCGGATATTTTGCGAGTTGCGTAGTATTTTTCTGAGCCCCAAAGGGGCGAGGAAAAATACGAGCAATGAGCAAAATGTCCGCGAGTATTATATGCAAAACCATCGAATAAGAGATTTATTATTCCACCACCAAAAGATTTTGTTATTTTGGCTTCTCTGTTTTGGTAAAAGTTTTGAAATACACCCAGCATTAACTGTCCATCAGTATATGGCGCGTACGAATGACGTAAACCCAGTGTATCCAATCAATGGAATCAATAATCGATGACAATCGATATCAATCGATACCAATCGATATCAATAATTGATTGATATTGCTTATCGATGACCAATCGATGGTGAAGATTTGTGTGGTTATCGATTGGTATCGATTATCAATACCAACCGATAGATAAATTGGTATCGATTGGTTGCAGATTGACGAAACCGGATTCGAAGCATAAAAAACACAACTTTGTACGCAGTAATTATAAACACATTTTAACGTTAATGCCAGGATTTTTTTTTTTTTTTGACAAATTAAAAGTTTGTTCCATGGGCCAATCTATAGACTTCAAAAAACGGAAAGTGGTTGCATCGTGCCTTCACAGAAAAATTCTGGTAACAGAAGTTGTACTTTTGCGAACAATGAAATTGCTAACAACAGCAGCATGAGTTGTTGCAAAATAATGAATAACGCAGCAATACCTAGCCTTATAATAACGAACACAAAGACTGATCACATACATACAAACTAAAAAAATCTATGAAGGCGCCAATTGTGTCTAAAAGAAACAAAATATGCAGCAAAAGATTTAAAAGCGTTCCTTTTTTCATCCTAGTAGTAAGCGATGAGCCATTTTAGTTTTGGTGTTTGGTATATTCTGGGTCGGAATTTGTTTTACCAATTTCGTCCCCAGGGCTTCCTACATGTAAAAATGGCGGATGATTGGACAAGTAGCGTGCGTGACGTCTGTTCAAGGTTGCTGAGCCAATCGATAGCAATCTATGAACGGTTTTTGTGTGGTTATCAATTGGTCATCGATTGGCCGATACCAATCGATACCAATTGATATTGATTGATCAATTGGATTTCCGATCATCGGTTTCCATCGATTGCATACGCCGGGCGTAAGCAATGCAGAAAGCCAGTTAAATGTCTTTAATTTGATTGGATAAAATGAAAAGATAAATGACAAGTGATTGGCATGCTAAAAACTTGTTTTCAAGCTTGCATCGTTTCAAAAACTATTCTTCGTCCAGTCCGGCCATTGTTGCTCCTTTTTCTGCCTTTTCCATCCGTATTCGCTCTGTTGTAAACCGGTCAAACCGGGACACTACAGCGTATTACGGTCCCATATTTTGCGCGTTCTCTTGACCTTATTTGGTAAAATGACATAATATTGGAATAATAAAGCTAATTACAGCGTGACAATAGATATACAACAAACAAATGATATTACAACAGGACAAGAAAAGAGTAAAAATATTCATGTAGCTGATTATGGTGTGACGATAAAGGAACAGTATAGTCAAACAAAACTAAATAGCTAGTGAGAGATTGACTATTTAAACAAATATGAGTTAAAAACAAATAAAGCAAAAAAAGATATCAACCACAGTCAGAAAATACATTCAGCAAGAAAAAGTAGGTCCAAAATAAAGGAAAACTTCACAGGTATTTACATCAAGACAAACTTAAAACCTGCCACACAACTGTTAAATAATACAGTATGCATTACTTTGATCATTTATTTTGAATTTTCTGATCTGAAAAGGCAATCTGAAGCCAATTTTTAAACCCTAAATTTCAAAGGACGGATAAAATTAAAAGTCATTCTCCTATCTTGTTGCAATGCTTTTCTTATAAAAGTACTGGGGAGATGTTATTAAAATATCAAGAAAATTACTACTACTACTACTACTACTACTACTACTACCTTGGGTGATCATATCCTTAACCCTTTCCCTGCCAAGTTTTTTCTTGGCCATTTTTCCAAAACGGTAAAGAAAAATGCAGCTTGCTAATGTAATATACAGTTTAAAAGGTCTTGATGAGTGTAATTCATTTCTAAAATCAAGATAACTGAAGGAAGTCAGGTCTTTAATTGAAATGGTTTTAAAACAAGAAAATTAAAAACTACAAAATTTCACTGATGGACTCATGTGATAGGTATACCTCAAAACTGTCGCTTGTTTTGCAGCTTTTAATGCATAGAACACTCTGAGATATGTCAGAGTCTGTAAATACATTAAATGAAAATATTCAACAAATCATAGGGATGGTAAACCACATCATAGATACCAGAGGGTACCATTTTTTCCTTTGAAATGCAAAGATCTTTCCAAGACCAATTAATTTTTGCTGACAACATTTCACTGTAATTGAGCAAATACTGACCAAGTTATCAGTTCAAGACCCACTATAGTGGGTCTTGGTAGGGAAAGGGTTAATTCTCATGACCTCCGAGGTTGAATAAGCATTGATATTAAAAGGAGAAATTTGATGCTGATCACTGTTAGGGCTAAAAAGGTTACAAGAAATTCTATCTTGATTAAAAGAACAACATTAGTGCTTACGTTGCCACAGTATTCAACCCAGCATGTTTCATTTTCATGAACCTGTCCATCCAATTGTACTGTGTAAGGCGAAAATAATGCATATCCCCAGAAATAAACTGGAACGGCTTTCCATCTTTCAGAAATCTGTTTTTCTCAAAGTCAATTTTAAATGACCTCCTTTTGATCAATGCTTTCTTGTGACTCAATTTTTCCTCCCTTTTTGATTTTTCTCCAGTTGTGTCCTCAAACAAAGCTACCAACAACGGCAATCCAACTAACAAACATGAAACCTTCATGATTTTCTTCTCCCAGTTAAAGAACAATTAGTTCAAATCACTACAGCTGTAGTTCTTTCATGCAGTCTATTCAACCAGAAAGTTAATAAACAAGAGACATGCATTTTGATCATTTATTAATTTGTTTTCATAGAACAAGGTATTAAATACCCGTAAGATACATGTACATGTAGGCAACAATATTTACTCAGCTCACTGTTTATAGCAAGTTCATGAAACCAGGTTAGCAGCAAATCAAACTGATTATCAATTACAGTTACACAACTGTCACACATTAGTCACAATTTTTGGCAGCAAGTTCAGTTACCGTATTTCCTCGAATAATAGCCGTCCCTCGATTAATCACCTCCCTTGAATAATCGCCCCCCTTTGACGAAAATATTTAAAGTAATTGCCTCCCTCAAATAATCGCCTCCCCCCCCCCCTCTCCTGCCATTTTCTCTTTCTCTTATCCCTTCCTTCTTATGTTAAAAAAATTGACATCTTGGGTAAAATCTTGGGTAATCTTGGTGAAGATTCAGGCTCTGATGGCAAAGATATTCACATTGAACATTGATTAATCAACAAAACAAATTTGAAACACTTAAAAAGCCCATGTTTGGTTTATTTTTAAAGTGATTATTTTTTTGATTTAATGGTATAATAAAACAAAATATTTAAGGCACAACCTCCTGTGAGAAATACTTGAAATAATCGCCTCCCTTGAATAATCACCTTCCCTCAAATAATCGCCCCTTTCGGCAATTATTCGAGGAAATACGGTACGCCCTGGATGAATTGTAAACCCAAGGTTTTACAGTGTAACTACCCGTAAGACAGGCTATCATTCAGTCAGACAACTAGTAATAACAAGTTTATGAAACAAGGTTACCAGAATATCAAACAGATCATCAATTAAATATTACAGTGGTCACACATAGTCACACATTAGTCACATGGCGATGTGTTCAGTTACGCCCGGATGCATTGTAAACACAAGGTCTTAAAAAAACCCGCAAGATAGGCTATCATTAATTTTAATCAGACCACTATTAATAACAAGTTTATGAAACAAGGTTAACAGGATATGAAACAACGGTCACACATTAGTCACATGGCAGAATGTTCAGTTGTAACAGTACACCCTACAGGACGCATTGTAAACGAAAAAAAGAAGCGGTATTAAAAAATCGCTCCAAAAATATTCATGTTAACGATAAAAAAAAAAACAAAGGATTAAGCTAAACAGGTTTAAGAGCACCAAAATTTAGGTTGTATGTTTTCTGCTCTATTAAACTCAAGTCTTTGACAAAAATTTAGGCAACTAAAAATTCAACTAGCAGTTTTGGCGTTCTTTCGCCCTAACGGAAAACTTTCTGAAGGTAAAAATCAACCTCATGCAAAACCTAATTCAATCCAACAAACAAATTCAATCACAAAATACTTTTACTCACGTTTGTAAAGCATTCAGACCGCCAGCTTTCATTTTCGACATTCTGTCTTGCCAGTAAAACTTTGGGACACGAAAGTAATGAAAGCTCCCTGAAATGTACCGGAATGGCTCGCCATCCTTGAGAAAGACATTATTCTTCCAGTCTATTGTGAATGAACGGGACGAAGAGGAGTAAATAACAGAGAAAAGCAGACAAAAGGCGAGCCATGAACTCGCGCAACTGACAGCCATGTTTTGCAGCCAAGTGACTGAAGTCACGTGAGGTAATTATTCGGCATGGTCACGCCGCAAGTACCCCTCCCCCCTGGGTAAAGAAACTATCGCGCGGGATCGCGGGAGTCGTTTCCCTAATGAACAAAGGAGTACGTTTTGACGCACCTCAGGCCCGGGTTTTTGGCAAAACATTATTCACCGCATTAATGAACAGACGACAAATAAATGAATATGGAAAGAGCCATAATGTTATCAACGAAAATCTTTATTTTACATCAAATTTGCAGCAACATTATGCTAACATTTCGGAAGATGAAAAAACAAGTAATCAATATAAATAAAGATAAAACACTGAGTACAAAATTATTTCATTATCGTACAATTAGAGCGGTTTTCAAACGAGTGTCGTAAAACCAAAACCAAAGTTATTACTCTGGCCAATCACAACAGGTGCAAACAGCGCTGTAAACCAATCAGAATTCGAAGCGAATACATGTAACCGGTTCCAAGCGCGGGAAAACGCGTGCGAGCGAGGCACGATTGGTTTTGGGTTTCAATCTCATTGGATGAAAAAGTGGCGCGAGTTTTATCAACCAATCACAGAGCGTAGTAATGCAAAACCAAAAAGTCTTAAAATAATTGGATACTAAGCTGCTGTCAATGTTTATTTCGGTGAAAATGTGCGGATGGTCAGTTTGTTCGGCAAAATGTCAGCTCCAAATTTCGTTACACTGGAAGACTATAATTCCTTTCGTTTTCGAAGGGGCTAAGATGGCGTTGAAAATGTGAAAAAAAAAAAGGCCAGCTAGCGTCTTCATATTTAGCCAACAACAGCTCGTAAATTCGGAGAATACAATTTCGTTTCCTAAAACCTTCTTTAAATTTTTAGCTAAAGCATCCGGGCGGGTCAATCACAACATTCATCAATGACCATCAATAGTAACATATCTTGAAATTTTTCCTCAAAAAATCCTTAGCCGGTTAGTAAATATAAAACTAGAGCGAACGGTCAAGCGGCCATTGGAATTAATGCAAATGAATCAATACGTACAAGTTATATGGTGGTTCTACTACAAAGTCTAAAAAATGCAGCAGCGTGTGATTATTTCTCGTGACAATACACAACAGAACTCAGCAATTGAATTGTGATTGTTTTTTGCGCTATTTGTGTCTGTATCGTAAAGCCATAACAA
Source organism: Pavona decussata (assembly GCF_977016875.1). Taxonomy (NCBI): domain Eukaryota; kingdom Metazoa; phylum Cnidaria; class Anthozoa; order Scleractinia; family Agariciidae; genus Pavona; species Pavona decussata. The sequence goes on from NW_028145619.1 coordinate 2,160,713, forward strand.
AAGTAGAGCCGGGTTGTTCGAAAGCCGATTAACGCTAATCCGCGATTAAAAGTTTACCGAGGTTTTCATCTCGCTCCTTAAAAGTGGTTCAATTGAAAGCTAATTTTAGGTTCATGCTAAAGACAACTCTAAGTCAAAACTGAGGGACAAAAATCTTTGACAGAACCTTTAATGATTAGTCATTAAACTGGAAACAAAGTTCACTTTAATCCAGGATTAGTTTAATCGAGCTTTGAACAACTGGGCCCTGGTCAATCACTACAGACGCAAACAGCGCTGTGAACCAATCAGAATTCAAAGCAAATACGTGTAACAGGCGTCAAGCGCGGGAAAATGCGTGCGAGCGACGCACGATTGGTTTTGATTTTACATCTCATTGGATGAGGAAGTGGTGCGACTTTTGTCAACCAATCACATGGCGTAGTAATGCAAAACCAAAGCAAACTGCGGGCAGTTACTTTCGACACTCAATTAAAAAACCGCTCTAGTGACTGGTCAGAGTAATTACTTTGCTTTTGCTTTTACGAAACTCAATTTAAAAAAACGCTCTATAATAATGTAATGATGACTGACTAATCTCTCATCTTAGCACGTTTGCCGCTTTGCCTTAACTAGTTGTCTTGTCCTCTTATTTCTCAGAAAATTCTAGGAAATGGAACGGCTTATTCCTAGAATTTTTGACGTGCTGTTGTTGGCTTTACGAAAATGCTCGCTGAACTTTTTTCGCATTTTAAACGACATACTTTCCCGTCCGAAAACTAAAAAAATTTCCAAGGTAACGACGGTAACGAAACTTTGTGTTGACATTTTGCCGAAGGAAACTTTAGATTTTCCTTACAACTAAATACGAAACCAAAATGAACCATCGAATGTCCCTGTTATGGTGGTATGTTATATATTTCTAACTATTGATAACTACAAGAGTCAGTGTGTTTGCGTCCGTTATCTTTTTCGAGTTCGAGTGTGTATACATGTACTTAGGTATTGGTTTCTTGTTGTTTTTTTTGTTTGTTTGTTTGTTTGTTTGTTTGTTTGTTGGTTGGTTGGTTTTTTTTTTCAAATACCCATTCTCAGCAATAGTCTTACGACAACTTTTTGAATTTATTAACAAACTGATCGTATGTATAAATGTTGGTCATCCAGCTACTTTAGGCCTAAAGATATTTTGGATGACGTGATAAAATTAAACGCAAACTGACAACTGGAAACTGAAAACGTACTCAGGAAGTTTGGGATGACATCCCGTCAAACACTAGTTGTAGCATGATCACAGTACGAATATATTATTTCTCATTGTGCTATTTGTGACTTAAGACGTCGTAAACAATGATTGACTTTTTTCGGTTTCTCATATAATAGACGGCAAGTCCTGGATTATCAGTTTTTTAAGGCGAGAAGCTTCGAAGCAAGTCACTTCATTATCTACAATAGCAGTAAATACAGTCAAAAGTGCGAGGTAAGTTCAACTGTAAATTTAGTTTCGTTGGGCCGTTTAATTATGGCGTATAATATATATAGTTGAACAGTTTTAGAATAAAACTCGTGGTTTGAAGAGGACGATTACTAAATGGCTTGGATTTGTTATGCTATCAATAATATAAACAATATTTTGATTTTACAAGGGTGGCGATCTAGCCAGCTTGCATAATAACCCTACAAAATTACAAAAACAACAAAACGCATTTAACAACATGGAAAGAAACACAGAAAGAAAAGGATGATCATTTAAAAGCAAACGTAATGATAAAACGTTCATTTGATTTGAAGAATTTACAGCTACCATCTTGAAAACAGGATCGGGCGGTAAAATGTTCGTACCATGTTTTTGTTCGGTAGGATAAATTTTCGGACATTTTTTTCGTCTGAAAGTTTATTCGGCTCGGAACATTTTTTGTATTAGTTTGACCTTAAGAATGATGAACTGTTTTCGGTTTCAGAGAAAGTCTGGGATTTTCACTTTTCAAGACGAGAAATTTCAAACCAGAAGTTCCCTTTGCTGCATGATCAAAAACAATGAATACATCAAAAGAACGAGGTCAGTACAATTATGAAACCTTGTTTTTTAAAGCTATTGAGTGGCCTTCATAATTTAACTGTTTTCAGTAGCGGGTAGCGACACTCGAGAGGGGTCACTGAATTGCAACAAGCTCGATCATTTTCTATTTGTTTATAGGACAGCTGTTTGCTTTCTAGTGCACAGAAAGAAAAGAAAAGGCTAAAGATGTAGAATTTTTTATAAATTTTGTTCATATAAACATGGTATTATTAAAATTGCGATACACTACAGAAAGAACACACTAATAGAAAAATTATCTTAATCAGTTTAGTCGGAGCAGAGCTAGAATCTTAAGTACTTGCGCGCGGAATAAAATATCAATACCAATTCGTGCATTTTCTGTTTTTGGATCAGAATTTGTCTTGGTTCTGTGATCTTACCTTGCTGATCATTCCTCGAGACACTTTTGGTCGCGGTATAGGACACCCAACAAGGACATTTAAACTTAAATACAGGTCCAGTTTTGTGCCCTTTCAAAGACTTATTTAAGCTTACGAAGTTTTTTCTCTGTTCAGATGCTTTAACGGAAGATTTACGTTGCTGAAATTAAAGTTTTAGAAAACGGAAACTTATTTCCCGAGTTTACGAGCTGTTGCTGGCTTTACGAAAATTCTAGCTGACCTTTTTTTTTCTTTCGCATTTTTAACGAGATATTAGTTGGCTTCACACTAGAGCTTATAAGTATAAGCTAAGTGCACTTGGAACCTACTTTCAGTGTGAAGGGGTAAAACCTACCAACTTGAACTTTACTTAGTGACCATGGAAACGTTCGTAGTTCAAAGAAGCCGAAGTACGCCGCCAAGTATGGCCAACACCACACTTGAGAACGTACTTGACCAATAGGAAAAAGGAAACCAACTGAAAGCCACGTGCTGTGGTGCCACGACAGATAAACATTTTGCCGTGAACTAAAATCAATCCAAAAAAAAAAATCAAAATGGATGGCTGGAGATACGCCTCGCAGTTTGGGGACTCCGCGTACGAAATCACAAAAAGCGTTGAACGTTGGACGAGTCACGCGGAAATACATTTTCCAAAGCAGATCCATGTCGCGGTTAGCTAAAAGCAGTCTAAACCAATTTTGTGGACGAGGCCATGCCCAAACCCTGTGGCGATTTCTTTGCCAAAAACCACGTTGCTGAACCATTCTCGACAAATACAGAAGATGTCGCCTTTTCTTTAGAGTTGTCGTCAAGTACTCGTAAACAATGAAGTACCTATGCATTTCCTGTAATGTTAAAACTATCTGAGTTAAAATTAAAGACAAAATTTTACATAAAACGTTTTTCCGTTGCAAAGGCTCCATGATTTTCCGGCGAGCAATCGCATTTCTGATTTTACCGCGAAAGATGATTGACAGCTTGTGTTTCAAGTGTATACTTTGTCACCAGGTATGAAGCCAAGTTTTCTAAAGTCCGACTTGAGATTTTCAAGTGCACTTGAATCAAGTGCTTACTTGAAACTAACTTAGCTTGTAGTGTAAAGCCAACAATTTTCTCATCCAAAAACGAAAGGAATTAGTTTAACAGTGTCACGAAATTTCGAACTGATACTTAGCCGAGAAGAAAATGACTGATGATTTTCGTCAAAACTAAGTCCGAATTTCTGACGCCATTATAAAAGTCCTTCCGAACAGTTATGCACCGAAATGAAGCATAGCCCTTTCTCACTTGGCGGCCACGTTAAGTCTCGCGCAGACGCGAATTCAGTGCGAGGCCGCCGAGTGAGAAAGGTCCATTGGTAGTGTTCCTGTCGTACAAAAAGAAGGGAAATGCTAAGTCAAAGATAATACAGGAATGCTGATTAAAGGAGGCGGGATATATATTTTCAACTGTTTATCAATATTTGCTTATTTTTGCCATTCAGGCCACTAAGCATTTTAAGTAGTCGTTTAAGCGGGGTAAAAATTCATAAACTGGAACGACTATTAGTAACCACCGGAAATTCAGTTTGTGTGGCACGATTCAATCGGTTGAGTTACATGTAGCATTTCCATTTATGCAGTATCAACTTTTCCTGTAACTTATGCTGAAGAGACTGAAACTGGAAGATTTACTAGGTGAAATTAGCTCTAAACTCTAAAGACACGTGGAGAGTCTTTCATTTTAGTGCATCGGAGCTGTACCACTAAATACAATAAGTTTGCATTTCGGTTTCTTGGAGTGCAGCGGAAAGTCCCGGATATTTGTCACGCAACACTTATATTTGTCTTGGTTCTAAGATCTTATCACGGTATGCCTGAGACAAACCAATTTTGAACGAATGAAAGCAATCTGACCAAATTCTGAAAAATTATTTCATATATGTAGATTTATGCAATAGCAGCTTCAAATCCGTCGTCTTGGAAGCTGACCAGAATGAAGGAAAACTAAGAAAAAGACAAAATCGGTCGTCTGGCTGACGGCAGAAAGCAAATCATGTCATATGCTGTGAGAGCAGCGGAAGAAAGCTCACATGTAGATTATCCCCAATACCAGCTTCTCAGACAACTGTTGGTTCACCTACCGTATTTATTCGATTAACCGCCCTGGGCCCAGTTGCTCGAAGCATGGTTAGCGCTAACCCGGGTTAAATGCCATGACAACCTATAGGTTTTAATACCTCTTAACCAATGGTTAGCGCTAACCATGCTTCGAGCAACTCAGTCCTGGGCGCTTGTTTCATTGTGGGCATATGAGGGTGGGCGTTTATTCGGCCGTGGGCGGTTATTATTCATTCCCAACATTTGAAGCAAGCAGGGACATTTTTAGAGAATAACAAAATAAGGGATAACAAGTTTGTTTTGCTTCAACAAGAAAAAACAAACCGCAAAAGCTAACATGAACAAGCCATAAACAATATAAAAGTTCATTGACTACCGTATCTAAACCAATTTTGGAACACAACTTTTTTTTTTCTTTTTGTTGGGAAGGGGTCGGAGTGGGCGCTAATTAAGTTTTTGGGCTTTCAGGGTGGGCGCTCATTCGAAGGCGGTTGGTTAATCGATTAAATACGGTATACTTTGAATGAGTTGCGTTTCATTACAGTTTTCTTTTTACATAATAACTCAAGAGACTAAAGCTAAACGTTTGCTAAATGTATTGTATTTCTAAGCTAAAATGATGCTAGTTTTACAAATTTACTTACTGCACTAATTTACCTCACTACAAGTTTGCATGCCAACGGAGAATGCTTAAGCAGTCCGTCAAGAAACTTAAATGCTGGTTAGAACTGAGTTGCAACAAGTTTGTTTTATACAGAATAAATAATCTTCAGATAGCTTTCCTTCTTCAATTTCTTTGCACTGAGATTGCGGCCAAATGTTCCAACATTGTTGGACAACTTTTCTTCAACAACATTAAGGCCATTTATTACGAGAGCAATAAGCCCCCGCTCAACTCCTCTCGTCGAAACGGACCTGTTATTGAGCGTATGACTAAACATCATACGAAACTTAAGCTTGCAGTTGCGAAAAGAAAGCCTGAAAAAATCAGGTTTGAACAGGATCAGTCGAACCCATGACCTCAGTCTGCGATACCGGAGCAGTGCTCCACCAATTGAGCTATCAAGCCAACTGGGAGCTGTTTATTTTGTCAATTCGTAATATACCCGTGGAGGTAATGACATGAAAGTAAATACATGAAAACTCATACATTTCAACTGCAGAAGAAAGAATCAATAAGTGAATGATCATCGCAGTTACAAACGCAATGCTTTCTTATACAACTGCGATGATCACTCACTTATTGATTCTTCCTTCCGCAGTTGAAATGTATGAGTTTCATATATTCATTTTCATGAACATCATTTAAGTAAGCAAACAACCCGGGTAAAAAGTCAAACTTGCAAGCAGTGGATAAAATGGAATCAACTTAATTAGAAACTGTCAGCAGTGCCGATCAGCGAGATTTTTACCGCTCGACCAAATCAAGAAGTGTAAGTGTGTTTTTCCCCTTCATAGAAAGAAAAAATGGTCCTTCCCAATCAGTCAGTGACAAAACGCCTGGAGGCATTCACGCGGGATGTTTTAGTCGATGCAAGCATTAATTAACTTTGACTGGCTACCCACAGACACAATCTGTTGATACGTACAAATAAATAATCGAAAGCATCATCGGTGAGCTGTTGGATAGAAACAAGATTGCCTTAGCTTGGCACTTGTACGGTATACGGGGATGAGAAAGTGTTTTTAAAACCTTGTGCCCTGATTTGAAGTACTTTATGAAAACATTGAAAAAAGGCAAGAAAATATAATATGATATTACATAACCATTCCCTTGGGTCGTAATGAAGAAAACCGACAAAAGCTTTCCTAAATGAAAAATTTTTTCTCAGTTCGCTTTACCATTTCAAAAGGATTTGTTTTCTCTCTAAAAACGGCACATTGGATTCTCGAAAATTTAACCGAGAATCGTAACACGGCCGCCATTTTGATTTAAGAACATTGCAATTTTTGACTACGGTGAATAAAAAGAAAACCCAAAAAAATAGATGCAGCCGAAACCTCAACATGATCTCGGTCTGTCCCAGGCATCCCACATAATCAGTAGACTGATGAAACACATAAGTAAAAGAAGGTAAATGCACTGTGAACATTTATGAGGGACAATAGGTCACGTGAATAAAGGACCGCGAAAGAACCTGTCTAGATCTAGTTTAAGTGTATTGTGAATAAATGCATTGTAATCGGGTCTTGTGGGATACAGTAAGCTCAAAATTAAAAGAGGACCCTCCTTACTAGCCACTTAACATAACAACAAAAGTTTCAAGTAACAGTGTTCAACACATCCAACTGCTGAGTTGCTTTTGCTTACCGAGTATGAAAACAGAGTAAATTTCAGTGAAGTTTAGTACTAAAAAACCTTCCCTAGTATTAGATTGCCTGCGTAGCTGGCGGTTTTTGTTGGTGGGCTCACCGGAAAGCCGGGGACGAGGGCCAAAACGAGTGGCGAACCCGCGGGAAAATGGGGCGGGAGCAACGAGAAACCGCCTGCCCGGATTCGGGGCATTTTTGAGTAGTCCGTACGCTGGAGTACGGACCATTTTCATTGTATGAGATTCTACACACGTCAATCAAATGTTTTATTAATCTTCCATGGGAAAGTTCTGTTTATAGTTCTGAAGATTTTATCGCGAAAAGCAAAATGCCAGAAGAAGCATTAATTAAGCTTAATCGAGCCGTAATATTCGACAAAACCTCATTCTCGCAGCATTGAAAGAAGACAGCAAACTTCATCGAGCAGAATTTTCGATCCGAAACCCCAACGTGGGTATAAATTTCGAAAAAAGAGCGCGTTTTCTGAAACTATACCAAGAACTCATCTCTATCATTTCTGAAGAATCGGCAACTGAAGAGATCTACAAGATTAGGATCGAAACCGCGGTCTTGCCTGACCATTGCCGAAAATGCCACAGAATTTACTAACGGCTGAAAGACTCGTAGCAACCCCTAGCAAGAGCAACACAAAAGAATTGCCTAAATATTCTATGGCGCAATCAAAGCACAGGAGGAAAGTACTAGGCTCCCGCAACACAAACCTCACAGTTACAGAGCGGAGCGGAGCGATAACAAAAACACATCCGTGACTACAGCGGCCTTTAGCCCTCAATTTAACGCATTGCATAGCTTTCAAAGAAGCTACAATGGCCGAATTTATACTAGGGACGAATTATCCGTCTAGACTGATTCTCCGTCAGACGGATAACTCGTCTAAGTATAAATCCGAAGACGAATTTTGACGAATAATTTGTCTAGATATTTTACGCGGGTTACACAACGGGTGTTTCAGTGTTGAGGAGCCGAGTGGAAGCTTGGGTAGGGGTCAAAACCAATATGGCGGCACTCGTAGCGTTGCAATTGTTGACGAACACATCGAGAAGAGCATTAGACATGCATGCAGTGTAATCACTTCCTCTGTAGAGTGGATCAGATATAACTTCCACGAAGACGTCCGTGTCTTGATCTGTCCAAGTCAACTTCTTGTTTGTTTTCCCTTTCTTTTATGCGATTACTTTCAAGGAAGCAGATTCCTTACGGGACGCCAACTTGAAATAAGCATCCCAGGAAACATTGCAAAAATATAGAGACCAGTCCCTCTCCTGAGGAAACTTCGTCAAAAAACCGTCTACGTTCCGTCTAGATATAAATTTAGAGACGGATAATCCGTCTAAGACGAATCAGCCTCGGACGAATTTTGCTCCATAATTCGTCTTCGCACCGAATTTATACTAGAGACGGATTATCCGTCTGGGACGGGTAATTAATCCGTCTAGACGGATAATTCGTCTCTAGCATAAATTCAGCCAATGCTATAGAAAGGATCAGGAGACAAACAACCGTGATAAGAAACACAACATCTTGCCATAAAAGCAAATAGCCGGGCCCGGCAATACAAAAGTTGCAAGATAATGATTATTACACGGTTCAAATTCTATCCTTACAAAGATAAAATGAGAGTCTACACCGTCACCGGACACACTGAAATGAGCCATACCAAGCCTGAACAAAATGCCACAAACGGCATAAGAACGGCAGTCGCTAAACAGAAACAACAAGAGGCCATATAGATAGAATGACCTTTCTTTGTTCAGTGACTATCGCGCAAATCCTCAAAATCATAAATGATATTTAATGATAAGAAGAAAATGCAGCGCTAACAGAAAATTTACCGGGAGCATCGCTCATCTCATAGAGAAAAGGGTGTTCTCTTAAAGACATACCCATGAGGGCAAAATTTTCATTTAGGCTAAAACACGCACATGGGCGTCGCGCAGGCCTGTCAGCCCCATTATAACCATAGTAAATGTGAGCGATTTCTTTGCTCCTGTGCTTTGTTCTAAAGTTTTGTGTCCTTTTCTTGCTAGAGGACTTCCGTCTGGCGAAGAAGAAGTTGGTAAGAGTCGCTTTTATCTGCTTGAATCATTATCACCTTCGATTGCGGTGGCTTCCTTCTCTCTTTCCAGCTTCGAGTGAATAAAATTATAAAGTTCGAATACATTCCTTATTCTCCTTCCATAGGCATGGCATGCACGATCAGAGAACATGTCTGATCGGTCTATTTTCAATCCGATACTTGAGGAAAGTTCTGCTAACGTCACATTTTGACATCCTTCGCGCTTCGAAGTCTTGATTTGAAAACGTTTTGGGTAGAGATATAAGAAATCTTCTGAAATTCCCCGTATTTAATCTTCTGCTGGCAAGAGCACAATCTACAGCTATCATCAATACTTGTTGTTTTACGTCGAGAACTGGAAAGCTTTTCTCCCTTGAGAGGCTTTTTCGGAGTGTCGGCCTTCGCCGCCATCGAAAAAAACACATCGAATTTCCACGATAGGTTTTGATAGCCAGCCGCCCTGTCACTTTCCCGCCAACTTTGCAAACGAGAAGGTTTCATTTTACCATCTGCCCTCTGATTGGTTGGGTTTATTGGATATCAACAGGTTGTCAAGGCCGAAAATGACCGGAATCCGGGCAGGCGGTTCCTCGCGGCGAAGCCGCTCGTTGACGCAGCTTCGCTGCGACTCTCGCCCCATTTCCCCCGCAGCTGCATCACTCGTTTTGGCCCGGCTTTCCCGCCCACCAAAACCGCCAGCTACGCAGGCTAGTTATTAGAAAAATACTGCTAAGCATGCACACTTTTAAAACTCTTGATTAAAAATTACATCAAGCCTTCGTTTAAATTATGATTTTTCTCTCTGTGGTTTTTAGAAAACACAATCACAAACAGCACTGAAAACGTTCTGCAAGTTATCGATACTGCCACATTTGTGGCCAATTTCCTTTTCAACACTGGTCGTATTCTCCAAGCAATCAAGGTATCCAAGGAACGCTTGATTCTGAGTAACAGTGTGGAGATGTTGTGTGGCCCCGCTCCTATCAGTGACCGCACAAGTGCGATAGAAAGAGATAGAATGCACCGAAATTGTCTCACGAAATGCAAAGACGAAGAAGAAGCATGTTCCGGAAACCTAGGAACTGTGAAGGCTGAAGAATATCTTCAGAAAGCACCTCAAATAAGAAGAGAAATTGGCGACAAACACGGAGAAGCAACACGTTACGCAAACCTGGCGAGTGAGTTTATATCTGCCGGTGAATATGTCAAGGCTGAAGAATATCTTCAGAAAGCACTTCAGATCCAAAAGGAAATTCGCGACAAATGTGGAGAAGCAACATCTTCTGCAAACCTAGGAACTGTCTTTCAATATCTCGGTGAATATATCAAAGCTGAAGAATATCTTCAGAAAGGACTTCAAATTAAAAAAGAAATTTGCGACAAAAGCGGAGAAGCAACATGTTACGTAAACCTAGGATTTGTTTTTCAATCTCGTGGTGAATTTGTCAAGGCTGGAGAATATCTTCAAATAGCACTGCAGATCCAAAAGGAACTTGGCGACAAGGACGGAGAAGCAACATCTTACGGGTTCCTAGGAGGTGTGTTTCAATCTGTTGGTGAATATGTCAAGGCTAAAGAACATCTTCAGAAAGCACTTCAGATTAGGAAAGAACTTGTCAACAAAAGCGAAGAAGCAGCATGTTACGGAATCTTAGGAGTTGTTCTTCATTCACTCGGTGAATATGTCAAGGCTGAAGAACATTTCCACAAAGCACTTCAGATCAATAGAGAAACTGGCAACAAAAGCGGACAAGCAGTATGTTACCAAAACCTAGGAAATATGTTTCTGTTTGTCGGTGAATATGTCAAGGCTGAAGAAAATTGTCAGAAAGCACTTAAAATCAGTAAAGAAATTGGATGTAAGAAAGGAGAAGCATCAAGTTACATAGTCCTGGGAGGAGTCCTTTTTCATGCTGGTGAATATTTCAAGGCTAAAGAATATCACGAAAAGGCACTTGCGCTAAGTTCCGAGATTGGATGCATTGACCTGCAGTTTAGTTGCCACCTTTTTCTTACACGGGACACTATATGGTTGACTGGAAACAATGATGAGGGTATACCGAGTCTCCTTGCAAGCATTAAAAAGAGCGAGGAAATGCTAGGTTTTCTAAGAGACCATGATCAATTTAAGATCTCTTTTTTAGACAAGCACGCTTTTCCTTACAAATGCCTTAGTGCACTGTTTGTGAAAACTGGAAATATTAATGAAGCGCTTTACTTTGAAGAGCTCAGACGGGCCAGAGCCCTGGCAGACTTAATGTCAGCTCAGTACTTTGTAGAACAGCAAACATCAGTGAATCCACCGTCAGTGTTTAACATTGAAGGGATTGGGGCGAAAGAAAGTGGCTGTTCCTGTCTATACATTTCCTATGTTTCTCAGAAGTTATCATTGTGGGTTATTAAGCCAAACAAAACCCTGCATTTTCAAGTAAAAGATGTCACGGACTATTTTGATGACAAAAAGACAGCAAGATCTGTAGAAGAAATTTTCGATGACGTAATCTTCAGGACATTTCCTTTGTTGCCCTCTCAAGAGCACTGTGAAGATCGATCGCTGTTTCCTTCAAACGATGGTTACGTGAAAGAAGCATCTTCTTGGGGAGATGGACTCCCTGTTTTCCGTCCTGTAGAGGAAGACGAAGACGAAAGCCAGTACATTGATCCACCGAATCTTTCTCAGCGCTACAAAATGATTATCGGTCCGGTTGCTGAATTGCTTGTGGAGCCCGAAATCATCATTGTTCCTGATCGTGTCTTGTACAAGCTTCCATTTTCCGCGTTTAAGGATGAAAATGGGAAGTATTTGTCGGAGACGTTTAGAATTCGCATTGTCCCTTCTTTGAGGACTCTCGGGCTGATTCATGATAGTCCAACCGACTATCACAGTCAGACCGGCGCTTTGATAGTGGGCGAGCCTGAAGTTGGTGAGGTGTATCACAAGGGACGTCGTGCGAAATTATGTCCATTGCCTGGCGCAAAAGAGGAAGCAGAGATGATTGCACGACTGCTGGGAGCCCAGCCTTTGTTAGGAAAGGAGGCAACTAAACAGGCAGTTCTTCAGAACATACATTCAGTAAGTCTCATACATTTCGCTGCCCATGGTGACGCCGAAAGAGGAGAAATCGCTCTTGCCGCTCCACTCTCTTTTGAAGGGATTCCAAGTGAAGAACACTACCTATTAACAATGGCTGAAATTTCACAAGTTCGTCTGAGAGCCAAACTGGTAGTGCTAAGTTGCTGTCACAGTGCACGTGGACAGATTCGATCCGAGGGAGTCGTTGGAATCGCACGAGCGTTCTTAGGATCTGGTGCGCGTTCTGTGTTGGTTGCCCTGTGGGCTATAGAAGACCTGGCAACAAAGAAGTTCATGGGTCGTTTCTATGAGCATCTTGTTCGTGGGGAAAGTGCCAGTGAAGCTCTTCACCAGACAATGAAGTGGATGAGAGCTAACGGCTTTTCAGACGTGTCACAGTGGGCACCTTTTATGCTGATTGGAGATAACGTGACATTTGATTTTGGAAAGTAAAGGTCAGTTTTAGTTAACCAGCCAACCACCCAATGCTATGAGATTGAAATAGATATAATAAGTCCACGATGAGATTCTCGGAAAAAATTTCCGAGCCCCCAACAGGAATCGAACTCACGACCCTCTAGTTACTATTTTAGATGCTTATCCAATAAAGTAACTGGAAGGTCATGGGTTCGATTCCTTTCACGTCCCGTTGAAAGGCAAAATAAATAATTTCTTCCAGCTTTGTCCATGTTGCTTAAGTTCTATGTCACTAAAAACACCAATTAATGGAATCAACATCTTCTTTTTAAGTCTCAGCTTATTTTAATATATTGCACATTTTTAATGGTTTTTTTTTAGTGTATACGTTTTATATTCATGAAAGGAGAGTTGCCCTAGAATGAGAATTAAGTTTCTCTTGGTTTGTTTGTTGTTGATGTTGGTGTTGTTGTTGGTTTGTTTCTTTCATTGTTTAGATAGTCAAAGAATCGTTAAACCTTAAATGTTATTGTCTTTTTCTCATAGGTGTCTTACAAAGACCAGAGAGGAGCTGGCAATTCCTTTGAGTCACAGACCTGTTAAATGGAATACAGATTTAAGGACGGTGCCTACTTTTGCTACAGCGCATACGTTCTGCGCATCTCTCTATGGTCCGAAAAAGTCGGGTTTCTTAACGGCGGTGCCTGCTACAACAGAGATATTTTTGCGCGGTTTATAACTACGCGGGAAAAGCAGATCTTGGCAAGAGTTATTGGAATCCGAAAAGAAATTAGGGGAAACCATGATTTTTTCAGAGACAATTTTGAAGCTTCCATTTGGGGAAAAAAATTCCATACATTGTTTTGTATTTTGGCGCTTTTTAAACTTATTGTTCCTTAATTATCTCTAAAAAATGCGTGGTTGGCACAATTTTCTTTATTGGATTCCAATAGCCCTTGCAGAGATCTGCTTTTCCCGCATAGTCATAAACCGCGTAAAAATGCTTCAGTATTAGTGGCACCGTCCTTAACAGACGAAAAAGTAAACTATGCAGACTGAGAGCGTCAAGGGGTAAAGGCTTGAATCCTCCATCCGTTGATATTTGCTGTCGCTCCTTCACTTGGCTCCTGTGGAGAACTTGTCGCCAGCGCTCTGAGAAGCCTGGTTGCGCACATTTGTTAGCTGGTGTCTCGGTAAATTAAATAACAAGTATAAGTAATGTATAGTAGTGACAATAAGTATTGTATAAGTGCTATGCGTCAGTCGACTCCAACAGTGCCCCCCTCCCCTCCAGCCCTCGGGCCGATCCCCTGTAAATATCTTAGGATTTCTTGAAAATAAACTGGCAAATGCCCCACGGCCGGGAAAAAGTGGTTGTTCAAATGCCCCGGAGTAGTGGCTAAGAAATGTTTTATTTTCTACGTTTTTCATCTTACTTTCAGTAAAATCTAAGCTAATTCAGGCCAACTTTAGTCCTAGATAGGTCTTATTTCCCGTTGTATTGTAAACATAGGTCATTCTGCAGCTCTGGCGTCCCATTTGTGTCCTATCTAGAATTATTCAGTAACAAACTTACTGTTTGCCGATGAATTTGTCATTAAAGGAAGCGGCAATGCTGCAAAGTGAAAAAAGTGAGATGGTCAAATGCCCCGTAGCCCTCCCATGCAAGTCGTTTTTAGGGGACTAGCTCGTATTACGAGGTAAAACGAGCCCCTAAAAGCGACTGCGTGGGAGGCTAAATGCCTCGTGGTAATTGGGTGGAAGGCTAATTCCCACAGGATGGACAGTGTTAGAAAATGCTCCACTATTGCCCGAGGGTGGATGGGCACAGCTGGAACTGATTGTTGCATCATTGTAGAGCAGCGCTTTAGAATATCTTTATTCTTTTAAACCTATATAGAAAAATATTTTATTATTTTAAATATTCTGATGTTTTGGGTATGGAAAAAATGCACATTGACTTGAAGAGTTTCTTCCCCTATGAAACGCCTTTGTCGAATAACTAGGTGTAAAATCAGGTGTAAAAACGACAAAACACCGCCTTCAAATAGGCCTCAAAAAGCTTCTTTTTGAAGCCATTGAACTCCATCTCGAGCGGCGCTTGTTCGAAGGGCGTCAAAGCAAAAATGTAAAACGATACAGTTCGCTTTAGGCAAGTGGCCAAAACTACTATACTCTAACACAACCCACCAAACCACAAAATAGATGGTGTTCGCTGCCTGCACATTCCTCAACCTCAAAAGATGGCGTCTTCATTGCAAAGCCACCCCACTATCCAGCAGTAAAAAATGACAATGAGATTCAAAGCTCACCTTTCTTGTATATTTAGTGATGCTAACTCTTGCTAGCTGAATATTTCTTTGTCAAGTCAAAGTTTAAAGCCAATAAAATTTTGTCGGCAATGTTCAGGAGATGGGTGGCGTCTTCGATAATCCCCCCTACCCCCAGACAAGGTGGGTCAGCTCTTCGAACAAACTTGTTATGACCAGTTCCCTTAAGCCTGCTTCGAAGGAGACGCTCATTTTTGTTGCTAATGTTATCCGATTTTGAACTGATAAAAATAGGTAGTGATGTTAAATTGTTAGACACCCCTAAAGTAAGCGGCGAATCAACAAGTCTACACTTTTAAATGAAATGAATGCGCGTCACAGGCCAAATCTCAGCAGCCCTGTTATTTCCTCTTATTGGTAGCGCTGCTCTAGGGAGGCAGCATGGTCGAGTGGTTAGGGCGCCGGACCTGAATCCGGAGGTCCCGGGTTCAAGGTCGCGCTCCAGCCGCTAGCTAGAGTTGTTTCATAGTAGCCCCAAGTTCAACTCCTCGACCGCGCTTATAAATAGCCAGCTGGTCTGCCTCCAGCCAGTTGAGAGTTTAAGCCACGTTATTTTCAATTTAAATTATTTCTTTGTGACGTTTAATGCTCGGCCCCACTAGCACTTGTGCTATAAACGCTGCAGAGGGTAAATTAAAGTTATTTAATTTTTAATATTTATTTAAATCTTTAGATTAGCCCTTGAGCCTTATATTTCCCGTGGAAATGGTTAACAAGGCCCTGAAATGAAACTAAGAGCCTAATTGCAGGTTAGAGCGCCGCATACACCGCTTTTTTGAAAAAGTACGATAGAGTTGCTATTGCAATGCACACAAGACAAACCAAAGAGCTAGCCGGATAGTGTTAACGACAAAAATGACACTTTTCATTGAGCAAATTATCTAAGAAAGGGCAAGGCTGATTTCACGGTCAGGATACTAAATTTTTCTAATATTTCGAATTGGAAAAATATATTTTCCTGACTATGAAATCAGCGTTGCTCTTTTTTTAGATTATTTGTTCTACAATTTGTTGCTGATTATATCCTTTACTACAGGATCCGGTTCTTCTATTGTGTCGATGTGGTCCTTTCAAACACGGTTACCGGTGTTCACTTGTCATTGGCTTCTCGTAGTTGGTTCTATGAATTTCTACTTTAAATTTGTAATTATTGTATCAGGGATTAAGTATTCTGTATAGAATTCAAGTTTTCTTTTCAAGTTCGAATCAGTTCGAGTCAATTCTTTAGCCAATGATACAGCAGATCGTTTGTTACCACTGATCCCTTTGGGATCTTTGTTACAGTAGCACCAATAAGTTGCAACGAATAGCTTTAATATTGGATTCGTGAAAACTCGGCTTGTATTTACCAACTTCGTTTTCATGAAAAAGCCATTAGTGACTAATAAAAGTAGCATTATTTTCGTTCTAATTTTTCAAAATAAATTTTTGAAAGTTATTGGCCCTCAGAGTTTTCGCCTGCTGAGAAGGGATCCTTAAAGTTTCTACATGCAAGTATTTAAAGTTAGAAATTATGGTTCCTATCGTGCGTATACAGGAAATATAAGGGAACTTAAGCGCAGACGTTTTTGAGCCACGGACGGCAACTGGGAAACAAATTTTTCCCTTTTTGGAGTGTTTCACTCCATCGCGTTTGTAACGTCAAGCCACAGTCATCAATAAGAGCTTTTCCTGTCCGTAGTAAGGAACAAAACCACGCTAAAAAAGGAAACATTCGACTTCCGGTTGCTGTCCGCGGCTCACGGACGTCTGTGCTAGATTTATCAAAGGCGAGAGAGAGCGGAGGTGCATGACGGGTAATATCACGTAAACGTGGTATTGAATAACGCCTGTAAGTAAATAACAATCGACGTACCTATAAGGCTGAAACCAGTCACCGGGCTTTGGGATATCAAAAGAAAATGGCTTCAGTGCATGCGATCAGCGATTCTTACAAAATAGGTCTGATCTATATTGGTAGTTACAAATTACATGTAGTCATATTAAGAGTGCGGGGAATAAGTTTGGAGTGAAATATTCAACGAACGTATGGCTTCCTTTCAGTCGCTTTAGCTTCCCGCTCGTTTAGTATGGCAGATTTCGGTTACTAAACCTATAAAAGGGCGTGAGTAAAGTGAGAGCACGCGCGAGTTGCGCGTTGTTCGCGCCACGTCCCCTCGTGCGTCGCGTCTTCTCGTGTGATTTGCTTTGCTATTCCTAAAAAAAAATATCAAGGACTACTCTTAGTCTATGATTTGCCTTAGTTCACGCGAGTGTACATGTAGAGGATCGAGGCGCCTTTTCAGATGACCCCTCTCTTTCTACTGTACGCGTTTAAGAAAGCAAACTGCAACGCCAACGCGATTGCAAATGTTTGGTTCTGCTGCATTATAATATTAAAGCCAAAACGACAATGTAAAGGGAGTTTCGCGCTTGGTTAAACAAACACCTGTAACACAGACTAGACATAAATCACCATTCAGGGTGCTGGCGCGGATCCAGGCTTTTAAGAGAGGGGGCTCCATGGAAGGCGGCGCCCCAGTAGGGGGTCCGGGGCATCCTCCCCCGTAAAATTTTGAAATTTCAAGTCCTCGGAAACGCGATTTCCGCTATTCTGAGGCAAAGTCAGCGTGTTTTTATATCTCATTTTTTAAAGTTAAAATGCCATTCCCTATCATAAAAATGTAACAAAGCTACGTAAAAACATGTTTTAGTCATTATTGATCAGCAGAGGCTTAAGAGCAATCAAACATTAACATCAAATTCGTCGGCCAAAACCTAATCAATCAAATGTAGATAACAGATAAGATGAATGAAAAAACCTCTGAAGCTGATATTCTCTATCTAAAGCCTGTTTGAACCAAATACTGGAGCCCTCAACATTTCCAATTTTGCAATTTTTTGCAACTTGCCTCGGATGTCTTCAACACCCATGGCCAGAATATAATTTTCCCCAAATAGATTTTATAATATTTATAAACTTCAATATCTATGTAAGCCCTGCTGCTAATTTGGTTCTTGTGGAAAGAGTACTTTCGGAGAAATAACGAATATGGTTGTGCTTATTTTTCCATCTTGTCAAAATGGCTGACAGGCAACATAGTAATACGAACATTGTCTTCTTGATTATAGAACCCAAAATACTCTAAAAGCAAATTTTATAAACTGGGAGAGTGGTTCTACCATCTGTATGAATTTCATTTGAATTGGTTCACATGTACTCGAGAACCAGACTCGTTTATTTTTACTATTTGAGAGTGAATTTTTCGGTCAAAACACAGACCTCAGGCCGACGTGATCAAGTGCGGTTTCCATGGCAACGACGCACCTGCCGATCCAAATATAGCTGTTTTTGTTCATCCCTCCAGGTAACCTACATCCACACAAAAAATGAAGGGGAGTTAAAAATTTTCATTTCCAACTTTGCTTCACTTTCCTGGAGAATTGCTCTTAACTTGGTTATGAACTTGATTGACTGTATCTATTAAATATTTTTACAAGCTTTTAACGTTAGCTGTTTTAATTTCGGGGGTTCGATCGAATCTTGCTGCTTACTTCATCACGAACGACAAACGAAGCACTACACTCTAGCTTTCCTGAAGAAAATGTCGACGAATGTGTACCGGGCGGTTACCCAGCGGTTCCCGACCAATGATCCCCGAGTATCAGGGGGAGGTGGGAGTGGCAGGGGAGGGGATGGAGGAGGAGGAGAAGAGGTGCTGCACAGAAAATATCCTGTTTGCATAGCTTCAGTAGCCATAGTCGGTGTTTTCTAAAGAAAGTCTTTAGTTTCCATTCTTTCGTGAATCTTGTTTGTTGCTCCAAGATAACCCAATACATTTTTTTTTCTCAGTAACGTTGTGCTCATTTTATTTATTTATATTTTTTGTTTATTAATACTAAGCTTCAGAAAAAATAAATGAATTAATAATTTCATATGAAAACGACAAAAAGGCCTGTCTTATTTTTAATTTTTTTTCAACAATTTTTATTTGCTTTACTTGACACAATATTTAACAATACTACATGCACATGCTGTGGTTCAGTTTTATCCTTGGTTTAATTTTTATTTCCCTTTGTTTTGGGGTATGGTAATGTATGATAATGAGTTTAAAACAAAGGGAAACAAAAATTAAACCAAGGATAAAACTGAACCACAACATACATATTACTTACAATAATTACTTTTTTCTATTATAATGCAACACACAAAAGCTAGTTACAATACAATATTTTACAGTTTACACGTCTTACATCAATTACATTAACCCTTTCACTCCCATGGGAAATGTCGTATTTTTGTAAAACGGCAACTGTGAACCCCTACACCAACTGTAATACACCAATTAAAAGGTTTTATCTGGGGCATTGTATAAATCATTCCATCTAAAACAAAGGACGTAACAGAAAAGAATGAAAAGCATTTAAAACGAGAAAATAAAAACTTTAAAATACATCTCACTTCTCATATACACTGGGTATACCCCTAAACTATAGCTTAATTTGCAGATCTCAGCACATAGTTTCTTGTCAAATGGTGACTTGGTCTTAAAAGTGTAAGAGGAAAAAGTTACAAAAAATGGAGGGGTGGTTAATCATGTCTTATGTAGGAGGGGGGTGAGATTTTATGCTTCCATTGTGCAGATCTCTCCAAGATCTGTTTGGTGTCCAAATTTGATACAAATTGACCCAATATTGAATGCGTAATGACTTCTTGTGCCATATGGCACTCTTGGGAGTGAGAGGGTTAAAGAAAAGATGAAAAGATGACCCAATACATATTAATAGGACAATCAATTAAAGCAAGTGACACACTCGGACACCAACCCACGGTCTGGCCAGTACCTTACGCATGCGCACAGCCATATCGCCCGGGCGGTGGCAGACATGGGCAGCTGTTTCAGCCTTTTGGGCCTCATCAGCATGGCATAGCCGTTGGGCACAGAAGGACCAGAAGGTTGTGTATCAGGCACATTTTACTGAGCATCTGTAAAACAGCACACATGTGGTAGGCCGTGGCTGGTTGGTGTCAGAGTTTGTCACTTGCTTCAATCGGATTGTCTTATTATTTTTACTGACACACCGATCGGCGTTAGGGCTGATCCACCTTCCCAGCGCATGCCGTGGGAGAACTGCCATGCTGTTCCCAGCCAACAACTTCAAAATGTAAAGTTGCATGACCGGACGTTAATTTGATTGGCTACTATTTGCAGCGAAGCGTCATGCTCATTGCGAGGTTGGAATAATGGTCTCAATGCTTTCGCATCAGGCTTTTCTTCCCTTTCCCTCCGCACCCCCCCTCCCCTCCCCCCCCCCCCCCCAAAAAAAAAAAATCAAAAAGCCTGATAGTCAGACTTCAAAAATAAAAATGACAAGGACAAAGGAATTTTGAGGACAGTCACGGACACTTAAATGTGGACGGTGGAATGTCGTGGGAAGTGAAATGTTGAAGACAGTGAGGTGATGTGGGCAATGGAGTTGTATGAACAGCAGAATGTGGTGGAAAGTGGAGTGACTGATTTCATCAGAAAAAAATATTCCAGTCCATCTTCAACCACTTTTTCTGGAATATTTTTTTCTGATGCAATCAGTCACTCCACTTTCCACCACATTCCACCGTCCAGATTTAAGTGTCCGTGACTGTCCTCAAAATTCCTTTGTCCTTGTCATTTTGGTCTCTATCTACGTGGGAGATATATCAAGAAACAAAACAAAAATGAATACATTAATAAAAAATCAATGCCTGGGAAAGTCTATAAAATCCTGCGAGGTTGCGCAAGAGAAACCTCACGTAACAGCTATCGCTTTATAAATAATTATTATTTTCACTTGATATAACCAAGGATACATCATAGAGACCATGAGATGGACAAAGAGATAGAGACCAAAATTCTGCTGTAACATCGGAACAAAAAAAAAAGTTGAAAAAATTGAAACGGCAGAGCCCTCAAGAATCTCATAAAATTTTTGTTATTATCTCAACCTTAATTTGTGATCCACTTTGGGGATCATTTCTGGTTTAATTTGGTGATCAATTCTATTTAGGAATCATTTGGGGCTCCGAGATCATTTCCGACATGATTAAGTTGTAGGCCCTATTTTGAGATAATATTTATGACGGGCCAATAGTATTAATATTCTACAGACAGCTGTTTGACCTGCCCTCGCATTGTCTTTTTCTCCAAACTACTGCTGTCTTATCAGCAATCAAGAGCAATGTACACAAATTAAAGCAGCTAATCTGCTTTTGTTGACTTAAATAGATCTATACACTTTGAAGATAACAGCTTAGCTGTTTGGATATGAAATGTACCAAAACTTGATTCTAGGTACAGAGTGCTGCACAGTAGACTTTTATGTGCCGCATTTTATATAGACTAATGATGTACAAATAACACTACATAACCTCTTGATTCATAGTTTATAAGTTAATTAATGCTATTGTTCTTAACTGAACTGTTCAGTTTTCAACAAACCAGAAAAGAATTCTACAAAACGATAATTGTCCAGGCAAATGTTCTTTGGCGTGTCAGCCCAACCCTACTCCCCCCGGGATCACACTATACAAAGGTAACAGCAACAGAAGACAATTATAAAACAAAGGCTTACAAACAGATTCTAAAACACTTCAGTTTCAGTAGTGACCACTCACTACAAAACCTGACGACTACAGGCCTCTTTTAAGTTGATTAGGAGACTGAGTAAAGTACATATTTTACCTTATTTATTATACCGCTAAGTTGACACTACCACATAAAAGATCATGTTAAGATTAGTCATTCCACAAAGTTATTGACCTTGAAAAATGGTTCCAAATCCATACAAAAGTCTCCAATTTTGAGACTGCGTCCCACGAAACCAAACAAATTCTTTTTAAAAAGTTGTCCATCTCTGTTACCCCTGTAAAATCCTATCAGAAAGCTACAATTTCAATGATACCTAGATCTTTTACAGATTCTGCATATACTTGCAGCATTTTCGTTTGCATTTTTTTTTTAAGTTTATTATTTTCTTCAAAATTGGAGATGTTTGTATGGATTTAGAGACATGTTTCAAGGTGTATAACTTTGTTGTTATTCAACTCAACAGTACCATACTTGTATCAAACACGAGGAAGAGTGTTGCAGAAGTAGCTTGAAAAAACGAGGCGCAGCCGAGTTTTTTTAAACAACTTCAAGGTCTTTTGACATCTGATGAAACACACTTTTGAGTGTTTGATATGGCTTCTCAAATGATCAATAATTTTTGGAGAAATTCAAGACTAAAGTTGGAAAAAGTTTATGGTAATTAGGATCACATATCCAAACCACGGTCACAGTAGTGATTTTCTTTGTTTTCTCTTAATGAATTATTCATGAGTTTGAAAAATGCTGGTGTCAATTTATAAATTGGTTAAACTTTACAACTCAAACCAGTCTGCTTCTCAACCTCAAAGTGGCATGCAAGAGATTTTCTTGTTCCAGACCCTATACCTTCACTGTTAAACAATCAAACTCACGAAAGGAAATGTGATGTAATATTTTTTCAAACTCATGTTATACAAAACAAATCCATTAGGAAACAAGAAACGTTTTCTGTTCCTGTGGGTTTCCATCCACTGGACGGCAGCAGGTGTTTATATCAGAAGAGCGTGTATAATATCTTTTGTAAGACGCACTTGAATACTTTTATAGAAACTGCATGGTAAAAAGTTTGTAATAATGTAATCACATTCATTGGGTATAAATTAAGTGGGTATAACTGCTAGTGGAATAAATCAAAATAGACAATAATCAGGATTATGAATCTTAAAATCAAAAACATGTTATCTGCCTAAAAAGTTAAAACTTAAGCTTTCAGAAACCAGACTGCAGCCTTTCATTCATTCATTCATTCATTCATTTAAAGGCTGCAGTCTCCTAGCCGAAAGCGTATGTCTTAAAAACTCTTCAGCCAGACAACGTTTTTTTTTAGATTTTAACATGCTAATGGATTGTTTGTATTTTGTGAGTTTCAACTCATAACGTATCAAAAATCCCACAGCCACATATGGTGATACCAAGGGAGAGAATACCAAGGGAGAGAGAGAGAGTAAACATAGAGTTCACTCAATCAATTATCATATGATTTTTATAATGTTCAAGAAGTAGTGCCTCACTACTCAACTCCTCCTGACAAATCCAGCAGATGTGCTTTTCAACGCGACCAGACTCTGGTCTCACCAAACGGTAAGGTCTTAGCAAAGTGTTGGTATGTCTGGGCATGTTATCATGAACACTACCTGTGGCATCCTGGTGGGCTCTTGTTTTCTTGTGTGTTCTTAAATTTGCCAGGTAGCTAAAAGACTTGTTGCACTGTTTGCATTCAAAAGGCTTCTCTCCAGTATGGACTCTTTTATGTTTCCTTAAGGATCCTCTTTCACTAAAACACTTGCCACACTGTTTGCATTCATAAGGCTTCTCTCCAGTATGGACTCGTTCATGGTTTCTTAGCTTTCCTGCTGTACTAAAGCACTTGCCACACTGTTTACAATCATAAGGCTTCTCTCCAGTATGGACTCTTTCATGGCTTCTTAGAACACATGCGACACTAAAACACTTGCCACACTGTTTACATTCATAAGGCTTCTCTCCAGTATGGACTCGTTCATGGCTTTTTAGAGCCCAAGCGAAACTAAAACACTTGCCACACTGTTTACATTCATAAGGCTTCTCTCCAGTATGGACTCGTTCATGGTTTCTTAGGTTTCCTGCTTGACTAAAACACTTGCCACACTGTTTACATTCATAAGGCTTCTCTCCAGTATGGACTCTTTCATGCATTCTTAGGCTTCCTGCTCGACTAAAACACTTGCCACACTGTTTGCATTCATAAGGCTTCTCTCCAGTATGGACTCGTTCATGGTTTCTTAGGTGTCCTGCAGTACTTAAACACTTGCCACACTGTTTACATTCATAAGGCTTCTCTCCAGTATGGACTCTTTCATGGCTTCTTAGAGCACATGCGACACTAAAACACTTTCCACACTGTTTACATTCATAAGGCTTCTCTCCAGTATGGACTCGTTCATGGTTTTTTAGGCTTCTTGCAGTACTAAAACACTTGCCACACTGTTTACATTCATAAGGCTTCTCTCCAGTATGGACTCTTTCATGGCTTTTTAGAGCACATGCGACACTAAAACACTTGCCACACTGTTTACATTTATAAGGCTTCTCTCCAGTATGGACTCGTTCGTGGTTTCTTAGGTGTCCTGCGGTACTAAAACACTTGCCACACTGTTTACATTCATAAGGCTTCTCTCCAGTATGGACTCTTTCATGCATTCTTAGGCTTCCTGCTTGACTAAAACACTTGCCACACTGTTTGCATTCATAAGGCTTCTCTCCAGTATGGACTCTTTCATGCCTTCTAAGAGCACTTGCGACAGTAAAACAGTTGCTACACTGTTTGCATTTATAAGGTTTCTCTCCAGTATGGACTCGTTCATGGTATCTTAGGTTTCCTTTGGTACAAAAACACTTGCCACACTGTTTACATTCATAAGGCTTCTCTCCAGTATGGACTCTTTCATGCATTCTTAGGCTTCCTGCTTGACTAAAACACTTTCCACACTGTTTACATTCATAAGGTTTCTCTCCAGTATGGACTCCTTCGTGGTTTGTTAGGTTTCTTGTAGTACTAAAACACTTGCCACACTGTTTACATTCATAAGGCTTCTTTCCAGTATGGACTCTTTCATGCATTCTTAGGCTTCCTGCTTGACTAAAACACTTGCCACACTGTTTGCATTCATAAGGCTTCTCTCCAGTATGGACTCTTTCATGGCTTCTAAGAGCACTTGCGACAGTAAAACACTTGCTACACTGTTTGCATTTATAAGGTTTCTCTCCAGTATGGACTCTTTCATGGCTTCTTAGAGCACATGCGACACTAAAACACTTGCCACACTGTTTACATTCATAAGGCTTCTCTCCAGTATGGACTCTTTCATGCATTCTTAGGCTTCCTGCTCGACTAAAACACTTGCCACACTGTTTACATTCATAAGGTTTCTCTCCAGTATGGACTCTTTCATGGCTTCTTAGAGCAGATGCAACACTAAAACACTTGCCACACTGTTTACATTTATAAGGCTTCTCTCCAGTATGGACTCGTTCATGGTTTTTTAGGTTTCCTGCAGTACTAAAACACTTGCCACACTGTTTACATTCATAAGGCTTCTCTCCAGTATGGACTCTTTCATGCATTCTTAAGCTTCCTGCTTGACTAAAACACTTGCCACACTGTTTGCATTCATAAGGCTTCTCTCCAGTATGGACTCTTTCATGGCTTCTAAGAGCACTTTCGACAGTAAAACACTTGCTACACTGTGTGCATTTATACGGTTTCTCTCCAGTATGGACTCGTTCATGGTATCTCAGGTTTCCTTTGGTACAAAGCTTGACTAAAACACTTGCCACACTGTTTGCATTCATAAGGCTTCTCTCCAGTATGGACTCTTTCATGCCTTCTTAGAGCATATTCAAAACTTAAACACTTGCTACACTGTTTGCATTTATAGAGTTTATCACCACTATGGAATCGTTTATGGCTCCTTAGAATTTTACTGGTTGAGTAAAACACTTGCGACACTGTTTGCATTCACAAGGCTTCTGTTCAGCATGGACTCATTCATGTCTTTTCAGGTGTACTGCTTGACTAAAACACTTGCCATCCTGTTTGCATTTGACAGCGTTCACGCAACCTCCTCTTTGCCTTAAGGATGTTCGCAATCTTCCTTTTAATATCTGAAAGTGATTGAAAATGACCTGCTGAGTATAGCCAGAAAAAAAAAAAAAGAATTATACTTGCAGAATTGAGTCCTTGAGTTTGTTGCCCAAGAAAGAAACAAACTCAATCCAAATGTTACATTTCTCACCACAGAAAGCAAATTGGGTCCTGCATTAATAAAGTCAACAAAGTGGGTTAAAACCCACATGCTCAAACTGTAAACTGCTAATAAAGTCGTCCCAGGTGATGGGTATGTTGCTTGTCAAAATTTGTCTCCTGCAGCTCAGTGGTAGCCCATCTGAACAAGAAATTTCCCTAGTATAACTGAGTAAAACAATACATGTACCTCTATCACTTGTTCACCAGGTTTAAAACATAAGATCGCATTTCTTTCAATGCGTATATGCCACTCATCAACATTGAAAAATCCTTGCAGCATACAGAATGTTTGTACCATGAACCTAGTTTAATGACCATTCACCCAAGAGTCTCCTGTAGCTCAGTGGTAGAGCATCTGAACTAGTAATTGGAAGGTCATAAGTAAAACTCCTTTGGGAGAACAGTTTTTTACGCCTTTGCCACTTATTGAAAAAATACATCTAGCAATGAGATACTCACACAGCAGACAAAATGCAAATTTTGGGAAGCACTCTTATTAAATTATGCGGGATGGCCTCAGGGCGGATTGCGTCAAGGTTTCGGTGGCGTATCTTTTTCATTGTCATCTTTTTTCCCCTTCATTGTAGTCACAAATTGCAATGAATAAATTAATTGAACCTGAATTGAATTCTGTTCTCTCCTAGAGGAGATATTTGTTCTCTATTGTTCTCATTGTCTTCAACAAGACATTGTGATTGAGCCAATGAAATAATTTATATAGTTTACAATGTTACAAAGATAGCATAATGTTGTCTCAGTATATGATCGACTTATCCCTATCTGTATGAGGTCACAGGGCCACAACTCCAAAGAAGGCAAACTGGTGGTTATGCCCTTTTCAAAACATTAAACATTAAACATTAAACAACAAAAATGGCCCAATCAGAAGCCATAATCTGTGTGCTTGTCAGTAGGGAGGGGAAATGATCGACTTATCCCTATCTGTATGAGGTCACAGATCCACAACTCAAAAGAAGGCAAACTGGTGGTTACGCTCTTTTCAAAACAAAAATGAACCCTTTCGATGCTGTAAATCGAAAAAAAATTTCTAAGAAGTACTCAACAGTTTGAATAGTGGAATTTCGAGAGTTCATGGCAAAGAAGTCACGCTTTGTTTGACAGACGGTGCACAGAGGAAAGGTCATTGACAAGCTTAAACACACATCACATCACTTTGTCAAACTGGTGCATAAATGCTACTGGAAATCCACTTCACAAAAAAATTAAAGGTTTCATTGTCAATTTTTACAACAAGTTTTCATTAAGGAAAGTTTTTTGTGTGTTTCTCTTTCTGTTTTTTAATAAAAGGAGGGCAATTTGTGATCTTAGACTCATTTGACATTACATAACCAGAATGGAATGTGAGTCAGGCCTGCGTCATTACTTCATCATACTACAATTTCTGGTATGACGATAAGAATAATGCAAGCTATATACCGATACAACATTATGCTATCTTTGTAACATTGTAAACTACATAAATTATTTCATTGGCTCAATCACAACGGGAGAATATGTTTTCTTGGCATTTAGTTCAAAACATACACCAACTCATCCTGTGTAATCACCCATAGACATCTTGTTTTTCATGAGACACTCACTGAAAGTGGAACTGATATGAAATGTCAAAGAACCCTCTACACCCAGCAAATCTCACAATTTAATTGGATTTTTAACAGCGTGCCTGAGTGTTAAACAAGTAGAATACAGTCAAACCTCCCTTTGCGACCACCTCTCGTAAGCGACTACCTCTCATAAGCAACCACTTTTCCAAGATACCAAAAGTTTTTAAGTCAAATCACTATAGATGGAACTTCTTGTAGGTGACCACCTCTCGTAAGCGACCTTCTGTTGTAAGCGACCACTTTTTAGAGATGATTGTTCAAAATTTTCAATTGCTTTGAACCTCCCATAGGCGACCACTTGCCACACAATCTGCTGTATCTGCCAAAGGTGGAAATTGAAAAATGCGTCGCTGCAAAATATTGGCCACATCATTACAACGGATGCCATAAATCTCACAGTCAGAGCTACCGGTTCAAGTGTCTCCTGAAATAGCTTAGCATTGAAACAAAATTTTGCTAAAATATACATGCACTATACTGTACACTGAAATAAACTTTAATCAGATTGAATCCCTTGTAGTAAAAAACTCTCTCATCTCGTAAATAGCATACATGGGTCTTGATTAGCACTGGCAAAAGGGTTAGGTCTCTGCAATTACTATATGTAAATTACCCGAAATTTAGACCTACTGTGGTCTGTCCTCTGGTAAGTGACCACCTCCCGTAAGCAACCAAATATCCTTGACATTGTGGGTGGTCGCTTACGCGAGGTTCGACTGTAGTTATAATTATTGGCAATACTAAATCCTGGACAAGAGTCAAACATAATACTTTTGATAAAGCAGTTAGTTGAACTGACCAATGAGCCACATCTGGGGAGAATGACGGTAATTAATTCAAAATAAGAGTGCTGATGACAATGACCATGATAAGAACAAACAATGATAATATAATTATGATTGACCTGATTCAATGATAATACTCATAATATCATCACATATCTGACCAGGGTGCAAAGAAAGTCAGCTTTACAGCTTGCCCTTCGGGCAAGCTGTGGCTAGCATGCACCAGCCCGAAAGTCATTTTTACTAGCCTGGAAAAAAATTCACAAGTAGTTTTAAGTTTTTCATTGTTTTAATTAGTTGATTATTCATTACACAACAAGTTACATGTAATTAGTATGCTGCTTTATTAATTATTGATCGATAATTATCGAGACCTTTAGTTAACGGTAAAAGTGTGAACTATCAGTTGGCCTGGCAAGAAACTTTAAACATTGGCACGATGAAAAGGTTTCAAGGGAAAAAAAATTGTTTCATCTTTGCAATTTACATCTGATAATTTATGGGAAAGTAATAGGACGTGATCGATAAATTTTCATCAGCTGTTTAATACATACCGTGAAGAATTTATTGAAACGCACGTGTCAGTGCAAAAACCATGAACGCAACTGAATAACTTTCTTACCGGAGCACAAGATCAAAACCCTTTTGGTAAGTTCATTGAATGATGAAGCATAATACAGACAACTAGCTTTTTCTGAAATAATTCTTATTTAGCGAGGGTTAGTCATGTTTCAAATTATTTTTACTTGAATTGCGTGGACTAGACTACAAAGGAAAAATTGCACGCATAATGTCGGGCATGAAATGTACATGTAATGGAATACTTTTTCAAAAGATTTCCCTTTGTGAGATCAGCTTGAAAAACGGCTTTTGGTCCATAGTAATTTTGTAATTTTAATTCCCAAAAAATCTTCACTTGCCTGTCGAGCAAGTGATGGTTAGAATCCACTAGCCCGATCGGAAAATCCACTAGTCCCAGGCTATCGGACATGACTTTCTTTGCACGCTGTATCTGACCCAACCAGTGAAACCCCTAGCCTACGGCAGATGACTGAACAACAAAAAAAGACTTTTCACAATTCCTTGCAAATTGAACTTTTGTAAAACTAAAGGGTTTAAAAATTTGATTTGGTCACTGACTTTTGAGTATTACAAGATAGACTCATTATAAATTTTGGTTAGTTTCTTGGTGTCCATTTAATTATTTTATTGTAATTGTGTGGTTCCAGAAAATATCCATACCCACCTCAAGGAGGGTCACGGAAATTCCAAGGGGGAAGAGGGGTCTGAGAGAGGTAGATTTCTGAAGGGGAGGGGGGTACACAAAGAGTTTTCTTTCCAGAGGATTTCAAATGCGATCGACTAAACACTTACGTACTTTGCCAATCGATTAAGGTAACCAAACAAAATGAAACTTTACGTCCATTGAGATAAACATAAGATTCTCTGTTATATATTTTCCATTATTGTTAGTAGCTTCATACACGCAGAAAGCACTCCAGAGAAACATGTTTAATGTCAAGTCGAACAAAATGGCCGACTAGAAAATTATCTTCCCCATATTTCATTTGTTTATAAAGTGCAATTTCGAATGTTCAATAACTAGGTTATCACATATTTTCATTGTTATCCGTGTAATTACAAGTTTGTAAAATGTTAGCAAAGTCGATTCAATGCCGTTTGTCTTGAAGAACATGTAACTGTGGACGGAGTCGTTGTTAGTTACAACTGAACTTGAAATTTTTGTTTCATGCATGAAATGCATGACATGTTAAAATTAAAATACTTAAGGCATAAAAAGGATTTACCATCTTTACAAACTACAAAGACAAAGTGTATGACTTTATTGACGTATGCTTTTGGTATAAGACAAATTTAAGCGACATTTGACAAACAGGTGTTTTAAAAACATGTTGTGTGACGGCTAAAATACAGCTTTGTGCTGATAAGCGAAGTACAAAGCGAAGTACACACAAAAAATATCATAAACAGCACTGTTCACAAATTATAGTGACTGGATAAAAGTTACAACTGCAAAATACAAAAATGGGTAATATTGAGGTATTTTTCAGAGTTTCGCTGTGAAAGCTGAAATAGGTATGCAATAATTTAATTAATTGCGTGTAAAATGTAATTCGATATGTTGTTTTGACTAAGCATAAATTAAAACTACGACTGGTTTATTTGAAAGTGCGTAAACTTTTAGTACCTTCTTAGATTCTTGAGAAAAAATTGAATGGAGAATGGTTGAATGGAGTAAAGGTCAGCTACTATGACATTTGGGTGTTAATAAGCTCATTAGTTTGAACACTTCAAGGGATGCGTCTGCAGCTATACGTCTAGAATTTTCCACGGTCATTTTTAGGAAGATTAAATCTCAGAGCCTTAGTCTTTCATAATCCAGCAGTTTTGTTTGTGACCTAGTAAATATTCCATAAATAATTTATAACATATTTATAAAATCGCAGTGGCTATTCGTACGGCACCCATACGGCGACTTGTATTTGCTATTCGTACGGGAGTCCGAAGATTTCATAGGATTTCTCTGTAATTCCTGATTCTCGCTTATCCAAATTATTATATTTACCTTTAGAACGAATAAGAGAATCCAGTGAGTGCCCTTTGTTTGAGCCAGATAAGTTTGCGTACTCTCTGCTTACTAAGCGAACGAGCCACTGGCGACACTTAAATTGTTTTGCGCAATATTCACGCACACATCACGCGATTAGAAGAGACCGTACAGCAACTGGTATTTGCTATTCATTTGGGATTCCTATGAGTATCGGCAGTAAAAGTTATCATTAAATTTAAGAATCGCTAACCTGGTTTTGAATGTTATAGTTGAACACTTCCCTTAGACAATACTTGTCCAGCCGTACTTTCGTGGAACAGTTTCCGTCAAGATTCATTCGTCACCTTATTGGGAAGGAGAAAATTTAAGTTCGAAGCATCCATCCTTGAACAAAGAAAGAAGGAAGAATCTAACGCTGAGAAATTCAGACAACTGATCCTGACCGGTGGTATACTGAACTTAAGCAGTTCCGTGGACTCCCGTATTCCCAACCTGCGTGATGCTATTCGTACGGCCAGAAAGCCGCGAAATGGGAGTTACACGTATTG
Source organism: Pavona decussata (assembly GCF_977016875.1). Taxonomy (NCBI): domain Eukaryota; kingdom Metazoa; phylum Cnidaria; class Anthozoa; order Scleractinia; family Agariciidae; genus Pavona; species Pavona decussata. The sequence continues at coordinate 2,191,881 of NW_028145619.1, forward strand.
GAAGAATTTACCTGTTGGACACTCGCATTTCCGTACAGAAATTATGTTGAAGATAACAGAACACACCTCTCCTTTTGACAAAGGTATAAATTTTCACTACAATGACTGAAACTGCGCCTACTATAGAAGGAAGAAGAATTCCCGTATGAATAGCAAAAATGCGAATAATTCGTACGGGATTACCAACGTGCCGTTCAAATCAATTCTTTGAATTACCAAGTTGTCACTTACCCCCCGATCCAAGCCAGTGTATTAAAACTATTTATAAGGTATAAGAAATTCTTTTCCCTCATTTTTAGCCTTCAGTGTACTAATTGTAGCCAGTTGATCTGTGAAGAAGAGGTTGCGTGACATGTGCGAGTTTATGTAGCTCGGAAAAAGTTTGAAGTGTCGCGAGTGGCTCGTTCGCTCAGTGAGCAGACGGTACGCAAACTTATCTGGCTCAAAGAAAGGGCACTCACTGGATTCGCTTAATCCTTCTAAAGGTAAATATAATAATTTGGATAAGCGAGAATCAGGAATTACAGAGAAATCCTATGAAATCTTCGGACTCCCGTACGAATAGCAAATAGGAGTCGCTGTACGGGTGCCGTACGAATAGCCACTGTGTTATAAAATAGCGAACGTGGTGTAGTTTACAATAATTTATTGTTTGGCAGCCTACAGTGAAAAACATGCTGCTTTACGTATTCATCTGAGGTGTAACTATAAACAGCTACGGCTAAATTTTATTACAGTACTAACAAGATCAAAATAGATGTGTAAATTGTGGATATGGAATTTCCAAGGGGTAGGGGGGACCAAATGGAAAAACTTGAAAAAACCCTCCGTGGGGGGGGGGGGGGGGGGGTATGGATATTTTCTGGAGCCACACATTATGTGTCTTTGTGTGATTTTCAGAAGAATACAAAATTTATTCAATAAATTTATGGAAATTGTGAATAAACAGGCCCTGCTTTAAAGAAAGCGGGTTAGTAAAAGCGACTCATAAAAACGATACAAGGATTTGCCAACAACATAAACACACATGTAATGAGACAAACAATGCCTTTAGACAAGCCAAATGGCAGTATTTTATGCATAATTTAGAAATGAGCAAAAAGAACCTGCGCAAAACATGGATGCTGATTGATAAGCTAACCTCATGCAAGTGTGGCAAAATTTGAAACATTTTCAAAATCAAGATTAAAAACAAAATTGTAAATTCTGCAGATGAAATGACAGAAGCTTTCAATGATTTTTTTTAAGACTATCGGCCCTAACTTGGTGAACAAAATACTACCATCAGACATCAAACAGGAGTCCTATCTTCTGCCCACTGATAAAGCGTTTTCCCTAATTGCTAAACTAGAGGTTCCTAGCGTTAGCACTGTGTGCGAATTATTGAGTCAAATAAATGGGAAAAAAAAGCTATGGGGCTATATCGAATTCCCTGTAAACTCTTAAAACTAGCTACTCATATCGTCGCACCATCACTAAAAAAAATTTTCAAAAGCTGTATAGATCAGGGCATTTTTCCAAGCGAATGGAAGATCGCGAAATTTAACTCCTACATTAAAAAAAGGTGTAAATCTGATTTTAGCAATTATCGACCAATATCTGTATTACCTCTTGTCTCAAAAATCTTCGAAAAATTATCTATCAACAGCTTTACGACTACTTAAACGGAAACAAGCTCTTGAGTAACTACCAATCTGGGTTTCGTTTACTCCATAGCACCTTGAAAGCGTTACTCGAGGCAATGAATAATTTAAAATCAATCGGTCTTCTTTTATCGATCTCGAATATCCTGAAAGGTGTCCTTTGCTTGTCGCTGTCACCTATAAAATGAACTCTACTACGGCTAAAAGTAAACTGAACAGCCTGTCTTACCTGCAAAGAAAGAAATCTTGCCGCTTTAATACATGATCACAAAGGACAAGAACAAGCACAACAGCTGCACAACACTCTTTCGGGAAGAAAGCGCTCGATGACTGTGCACCGGGAGGTTACCCAGCAGTTTGAACGCGCCGCAAAGGATCCCGGGGAAAAGTCAAAAAGAGCGAGCTGGGGACAGTGGATCTTGATGATCGCAAGACTCTGAAAACTCTCTACTGGGCTCTTGTACGATCCAATTTAGAATACTGCGCTCTCATTTGAAATAAGGTATACACAGGATCTGTAAAAGATCTAATCAGCCAAAATGTAAATGACTCAAATTTCTGCAAGGCTGATCGGACTGTATATTACGTGCAGGATGTGACAAAAATCCTGCCGCAGGGCGTGTAATGTATAATTTTGGGGCTTACGGATTTAACGTTAAATCCGTAAGCCCCAAAATTATACATTACACACCTAGCGGCAGGTTTTTTGTCACATCCTGCACGTATATCTGTGGGTGTTTTTGCTGTTCACACCCTAGTGGAACGTCATTTGTGCTGTAAAATTTAGGTATAAAATAAGTTCCCCAAACTATCTTGTTCAATCCCTGACGAAGTGTGTAGTTATCACACGAAACCGGTCGGATAATAAAACAAGTTAACAAGATTCGTTGCTGTGTGCTGCTCACTAGTACTTATTTTTAAAAAAAAATGTTTTAGATCCGATATGCTGTGCTTAACTTTTTTAATATTGCGACAGCGACATAATATTTCAGTTCTTTTGTTCATTGTTCGTAGACACGCGCTATGACGTGGACGGATGTCTGAATTTGGGCCCATCCGAAATCGGCTACCACGTGCATTTGGTAGAATATCGACTCGCGTTGGTGTTTTACTTTTTGCTGGACATCGAAAAAATTCAATTTTTTTGATTGGCTGTCCCGTAACGGTTTCCATCGTTTTACCGCAGAAATCCTGCGGTGATAAAATTTGATGTCCCCAGAGTCTTTCCGGCGTTGCCCCGCTGACCAAAAAGCCTGAAGACTTTGGGTACGAGATTGTGCTACACCGTGCTGACGAGAGCCAACCAGCTCGAAACAGCTGCCCACGGTTGCCGCATTATCATTAGTGTTGATTCTCGGTTGGTCTCTATCATGTCGCTGTCGTGTTAAGTTTCCTACGCAGTCCGATCAACCTTGCAGAAATTTTAGTCTCTCATATGGTCCCAGCTTACACCAAAAGGGCATTGAAAAGCTAGAAAATGTTAAAAAAAAAAAGGCCCGGGTGGAGGGGGGGGGGGTACTCCCTATAATGGCCTATACGGGGACCTCCGCCCGATAGGGGTACCTTTTTCACGTTTCAAGTATATGAAAGGGTAGGGATTTCACGAGTCAAAGGATATGAAAGGGTAGGAAAATCTGTCATTTAGGTATTTAAATGGGCCTTTCATTATTTTCCAATCAAAGTATACGAAAGGGGTACCATTTGCCAATGGAAGGTATACGAAAGGGGTACCTTTTCTACCAAAAATGGCATATAAAAGGGTAAAGGGTCGGACCTCGATGCGGAGCCTGCCCGTATTAAATTTCTTTTAGTTCCCTTCCCGCCTCTCCCCCCCCCCCCCCCCCCACCCAGGGAAAAGGGCAATCCAAATTATCTTAAAGACTGAGGACTGCTATGCTAACCGCCTAAAGAAATTAAATTTGTCATCAATGGAAAAAAGGCGATTGTTAGCAGATGTCCTTTTTTATACAAAGCTCTTCACTAACTAATTGATATTGATGTAGGACCTTATGTAGATTTCTATAAGGAAACTGATCACTATTCGTTCAGACACAATGATAAGTTGACTCTAAAGCTGAGATATGCAAGAACGAATGTTCTTAAATATACTTATTTTCATAGACTTGTGGGATCATGGAACTCCCTTCCCCCTTCCATTCGTGAGGCAACAAGTGTGAATTCTTAGCTTTTAAAGCTGTACTTATAAAGTTTTTTATGGATTAGTTCATTCTCTTAGTGTTTTTATTGTTATTTTATTTAATATTTATTACCATCACATTTTAATTTGCATCATTATTTTCATCTTAGTACCATTGGTGATCTGCTTTAATATGGGGTCTTAGACTCTTTTGCGTTTCATCCCTTGGCTTCTGTAAATTATAAATAAAATGTAAGTCAACGGACATTTCATTGCCCCGGACAGTGGAATGTCGTGTGGGAAGTGAAATGTTGTAGACAGTGCAATGGTGTGGGCAGTGGACTGTCGTGTGAAGTGGAGTTGAGTGGACACCAGAATGTCAAGGACAGTGGATTGTCGTCTTATATGCAGTGAACTGCGACTGATTTGGCAAAAAAATTATTCCAGTCCGTCTTTAACCACTCTATTAACTTTGTGAAAACTCAAGTTTTATTGAATATATTAAAAAAAAATTAACTAATTAAAAAAAAAAAAACCCGCTACCTGAGAAAGTATACGAAGCCTCTAGGGCAGCGCTACACAAATCCGAGGACACATCACAGAGATCCTAAGATGGACAGAAAGACAGAGACGAAAATTTTGCTTGCAGCATCGAGACGACAACAAGTTTAAAAAAATTAACCGTGGCAGAGCCCACGAGAATCCCGTAAAAAATAAAAGTAAGGGCGTGCAAGTTTGATGATAAGAACGTGTGAATTTTTTCGAGTTTTTGTTGTGGTCCTCTCTGAGGATCATTTCGGTTCAATTTGTGGATTATTTCCGGTCGGGAATCATTTTGCGACTCCGAGATCATTTGCGATACGGTCAAGTTGGAGGGCCTATTTTTAGGTAATATTTTACAAGAGACAAAACATGGGGAAAAATTTTCAAGTATTTTATATTCTGCTGACAGCCGTTTGGCTAGCCTTAATGTTCATTGTCTTTTCCCCCGAACTGTCAGGAATATGAAAACAGAAGATCTATAAACGGTGAGGTTGTCAAACGAAAAACACTGATGACAAACTTCCATTTTCCGCGTTTAAGGATGAAAATGGGAAGTATTTGTCAGAGACGTTTAGAATCCGCATTGTCCCTTCTTTGAGGACTCTCAGGCTTTTCATGATAGTCCAACCGACTATCACAGTCAGACCGGTGCACTGATAGTGGGTGAGCCTGAAGTTGGTGAGGTGTATCACAAGGGACGTCGTGAGAAGTTATGTCCATTGCCTGGCGCAAAAGAGGAAGCAGGGATGATTGCACGACTGCTGGGAGCTCAGCCTTTGTTAGGAAAGGAGGCAACTAAACAGGCAGTTCTTCAGAACATACATTCAGTAAGTCTCATACATTTCGCTGCCCATGGTGATGCCGAAAGAGGAGAAATCGCTCTCGCCGCTCCACTCTCTTTTGAAGGGATTCCAAGTGAAGAACACTACCTATTAACAATGGCTGAAATTTCACAAGTTCCTCTGAGAGCCAAACTGGTAGTGCTAAGTTGCTGTCACAGTGCACGTGGACAGATTCGATCCGAGGGAGTCGTTGGAATCGCTCGAGCGTTCTTAGGATCTGGTGCGCGTTCCGTGTTGGTTGCCCTGTGGGCTATAGAAGACCTGGCAACAAAGAAGTTCATGAGTCGTTTCTATGAGCATCTTGTTCGTGGGGAAAGTGCCAGTGAAGCTCTTCACCAGACAATGAAGTGGATGAGAGCTAACGGCTTTTCAGACGTGTCACAGTGGGCACCTTTTATGCTGATTGGAGATAACGTGACATTTGATTTTGGAAAGTAAAGGTCAGGTTTAGTTAACCAGCCGGAACGACTCAATGGTATGAGAAGGAAATAGATAATAATAAGTACACGATGAAAATTCTTGGAAAAAAAATTCGAGGTCCCAGCAGGAATCAAACCCACGACCTTGCAGTTACTTCTTTGGATGCTTATCCAATAAAGTTATTAAGTGGAAGGTCATGCATGGGTGCGATTCCTTTCACGTCCCGTTGAAAGGCAAAATAAATAATTTCTTCCAGCTTTGTCCATGTTACTTAAGTTCTATGTCACTAAAAACACCAATTAATTGAAACAACATCTTCTTTTTAAGTTTTCTTGTGAATAGTCTCAGCTTATTAAATGTGCAATATATTCTAATGATTTTTTAGTGTATAAGTTTTATATTTATGAAAGGAGAGTTGCCCTAGAATTGGAATTAAGTTTCCCCCTGCTACTATTCCGCCATCTTTCAGCCTTTTTTGGTTTGTTTGTTGTTGTTGATGTTGTAGTTGTTGGTTTCTTTCTTTCATTGTTTAGATGGTCAAAGAATCATTAAACCTTAAATATGATTGTCTTTACTCATAGGTGTCTTACCAAGACCGGAGAGGAGCTGGCAATTCCTTTGAGTCACAGACCTGTTAAATGGGATACAGATTTAAGGACGGTGCCTACTTTTGCTACAGCGCATACGTTCGGCGCATTCTTCTTTTTTTGGATGGTCCGAAAACGTTGGGTCTCTAAATGGCGGTGCCTGCTAGAACAGAGATATTTTTGCGCGGTTTATAACTACGTGGGAGAAGCAGACCTTGGCAAGGATTATTGGAATCAGAAAAGAAAATAAGGAGTAACCATGCATTTTTCAGAGATAATTAAGTTTCAATTGGGGAAAAAAAATTCCATACATTGTTTTGTATTTTGTCGCTTAATTATCTCTAAAAAATGCGTGGTTGCCCCAATTTTCATTTTTGGATTTCAATAGCCCTTGCAAAGATCTGCTTTTCCCGCATAGTAATAAACCGCGTTAAAATGCTTCGGTATTAGTAGGCACCGTCCTTAAACAACAAAGAAGTAAACTATGCAGACTGAGAGCGTCAAGGGGTAAAGGCTTGAATCCTCCATCCGTTCATGTTCGCTGTTGCGCCTATCACTTGGCTCCTGTTGAGAACTTTTCGCCAGTGCTCTGAGAAGCCTGATCGTGCACATTTGTTAGCTGGTGTCTCGGCAAATTAAACAACAAGTATAAGTGTTGTATAGTAGTGACAATAAGTATTGTGTAAGTGTTATGCTTCAGTCGATTCCAACAGCCCCGCATCCTCAAAAGCTTCTTTTTGAAGCCATTGAACCCCATGTTCGAAGGGCGTCAAAGCAAGAATGTAAAACGATGCAGTTCGCTTTAGGGAAGTGGTCAAAACTACTATACTCGAACACGACCCACTAAACCAAAAAATAGATTGTGGTCTCTGCTTGCACTCCCTTTTCCTCAATCTCAAAGGATGGTGTCTTTATTGCATTGCCACCCCACTATTAAGTAGTAAAAAACCCAATGAGATTCAAAGCCCTTTTCTCTTGTTTATTTAGCGATGCCGACTCTTGCCGGGTGAACATTTCTGTATAAAGTCAAATTTTAAAGCCAATAAAATTTTGTCGGTAATGTTCATGAGATAGGTGGTGTCTTCGATAATACCCCTACCCCCAGACAAGCTGGGTCAGCTCTTGTATTGTAAGTGTAACTTGTATGACCAGTTCCCTTAAGCCTGCTTCGAAGGAGACGCTCATTTTTGTTGCTATTGTTATCTGATTTTGGGCTGATAAAAATAGGTAGTGATGCTAAATAGTTAGACACCCCTAAAGTAAGCGGCAAATCAACGAGTCCACACTTCTAACTAAAATGAACGCGCGCCACTAACCCGCGATCAGTCCAAATCTCAACAGCCATGCTATTTCCTCTTATTGGTCGCGCTGCTCTAGGGAGGCAGCATGGTCGAGTGGTTAGGACGCCGGACTTGAAATACGGAGGCCCCGGGATCAAGTCGCGCTCCAACCGCTAGCTGGAGTTGTTTCTCGGTAGCCTTAGGTTCAACTCCTCGGACGCGCTTGTAAATAGCCTGCTGGTCTGCCTCCTGCCAGTTGGGAGTTTTAACCACGTTATTTTCAATTTAAATTGTTTCTTTACAAGGTTTAATGCTCGGCCCCACTAGTTCTTGTGCTATAAACACTGCAGAGGGTAAATTAAAGTTATTTAATTTTTAATATTTAATTAAAATCTTTAGATTGGCCCCTTTGGGCCTAATTTTCCTGTGGAAATGGTTAACCAGGCCCTGAAATAAAACTGAGAGCCTAATTGCAGGTTAGAGCGCCGCATACACCGCTTTTTTGAAAAAGTACGGTAGAGTTGCTATTGCAATGCACACAAGACAAACCAAGGAGCTAGCCGGATAATGTTAACGACAAAAATGACACTTTTCATTGAACAAATTATCTAAGAAAGGGCAAGGCTGATCTCACGGTCAGGATACTAAATTTTTCTAATATTTCGAATTGGAAAAATATATTTTCCTGACTATGAAATCAGCGTTGCTCTTTTTTAGATTGATTGTCTACAATTTGCTGCTGATTATATCCTTTACTACAGGATCCGGTTCTTCTATTGTGTCGACGTGGTCCTTTCAAACACAGTTCCCGGTTTTCACTTGTTATTGGCTTCTCGTAGTTGGTTCTATGAATTCCTATTTTAAATTTGTAATTATTGTATCAGGGATTAAGTATTCTGTATAGATGTTAAGTTCTCTTTTCCCTCGAATTGCTTTGAGTCAATTCTTTAGCCAATGATACAGCAGATCGTTTATTATCACTGATCCCTTTGGGATCTTTGTTACAGTAGCACCAATAAGTTTATACAGTCGGACCTCTATTAAGCGGCCACCCTCCATTAAGCGGCCACTTTCCAAAGTCCCGAATTATTAATTTGTCAGTAAAGTGCTGTATTCGATACCTCTATTCAACGGCCAACCTCTATTAAGCGGCCAGTTTTCAAAGTCCCCAGGGTGGCCGCCTAATAGAGGTCCGACTGTACCAACCTCGTTTTCATGAAAAAACCATCAGTGACTAATAAAAGTAGCATTATTTTCGTTCTGCTTTTTCAAAATAAATTTTTTAAAGTTATTTGCCCTCAGAGTTTTCGCCTACTGAGAAGGCATCCTTAAAGTTCCTACATGCAAGTATTTTAAGTTAAAATGATGGTTCCTATCGTGCGTATACAGGAAATATTAGGGAACTTAAGCGCAGACGTTTTTGAGCCACAGACGGCAACTGGAAATTAATTTTTTCCCTTTTTGGAGCGTTTTCACGCCATTGCGTTTGTAACGTCAAGCCACAGTCATCAATAAGAGCTTCTCCTGTTGGTGGCAAGGAATAAAACCTCGCCAAAAAAGGAAACACTCGACTTCCGGTTGCCTTCCGTGGCTCACGGACGTCTGTGCTAGATTTATCAAACGTGAGAGGGCGCAGGTGCATGACGGGTAATGTAAACGTGATATTGAATAACGCCTGTAAGTAAATAACAATCGACGTACCTATAGAGTGTTTACACATGACGTCACGGCGGCCATGTTGGTGTCCCAAAACAAAGAAATGGCGGCCATGTTGGTGTCCCAAACTAAACCTCTGGGAATTGAACTCTATTTTTTATGCAAATACTTTCTGTTGTTTGAGTAAACCAATATGGACGGTAGTCACGTGAATGAAAACGCTCTATAGGGCTGAAGCAAGTCACCCGGCTTTGGGATATCAAAGAAAAATGGCTTCAGTGCATGCGATCAGTGATTCTTACAAAATAGGTCTGATCTATATTGGTTGTTACAAATTACATGTAGTCATAATGCGCCGATCAAATCGAAACTTCAACATCTCCCCCCCCCCCCCCCCCCGTCCCGGGCAAACCCCGGGCATTTGACTATTTTCTGTGCCCGGGGAGTGGGGAATTTGACGGGTAAGGCCTTCCCGGGGGTGGGGAATTTGACCTTGCCTGGGTGAGGTGGGGAAAATTGAACCGGAAGTGTCAGATTTCAAATCGTTTTTTTGGGGCGCCGCCGAAGACGCTAACAGCTATAAACACGTGTTTGGACGAGATGGAAGAGTTTAAAGGAAGAGATATAGCATTTGTCAGTGATTTGTGAGCGATTGGCTTACAAAAAAGGTCTTCAAAAGTGAGAGTGCTTGAATATTAATTATTTTTTATAGATTGTATATAAACGATGTAGATTTTTTATACAACGAGTCAACCTGCGCCTTTGTCCCGCATTTCTGTCCGCAGAGGTTTTTAGAATAGCCATAAAACAGCAGTGAACAGTGAAAGAAAAGAAAACACTGTCGAATGAAAAACCGCCGCTTTGGCTTAAACTGCAGAATACCCTGCCACTCGGACAGCTACGTAGCCAGCTAACTCATTTTAAATATGTTATTATGTATTTCTCGTTAAACAACCTTTGCCGTGTTTCGGAGTTGGAGCAGCCTACACTTGCGATTGACATTGTCCGACTTAATTAATTGAATTTCCAATCATTTTTTAATAGTTTCAATGTTAGTTTTTGTAGTAACTCATGATAGGATCCGATTGTTCTTTAGGAGGGGCATTTGACAGACAAATCCGACTATAAGGTAGGGCATTTGAACACCATTTGGCCCGAGGGGGCGGGAATTTGAACGATCCAATCTTCAAAAGTTCAAATGCCCGGGGTTTGCCCGGGGGGGGGGGGATGTTGAAGTTTCGAGGAGTTTCGAGTTGATCGGTGCATAAGAGTGCGGGCAATAAGTTTGGAGTGAAATATTCAACGATCGTTTGGCTTCCTTTCAGTCGCTTTAGTTTCCCGCTCGTTTAGTATGACAGATTTCGGTTACCAAACCTATAAAAGGGCGTGAGTAAAGTGAGAGCACACGCGAGTTGCGCGTCAGTTGTTCGCGCCACGTGCCCTCGTGCGTCGCGTCTTCTCGTGTGATTTGCTTTGCTATTCCTAAAAAAAAAAAAGGCTACTCGTAGTCTATGATTTGCCTTGGTTCACTTGAGTGTACATGTAGAGGAACGAGGCGCCTTTTCAGATGACCCCTCTCTTTCTACTGCACGCGTTTAAGAAAGCAAACTGTAACGCCAACGCGATTGCAAATGTTTGATTCTGCTGCATTATAATATTAAAGCCAAAACGACAATGTAAAGGGAGTTTCGCGCTTGGTTAAACAAACACCTGTAACACAGGTTAGACAAATCACCATTCAGGGTGCTGGCGCGGATCCAGGCTTTTAAAAGAGGGGGCTCGATGAAAGGCGGCGCCCCAGTAGGGGGTCCGGGGGCATCCTCCCCCGTAAATTTTGAAATTTCAAGTCTTCGGAAACGCGATTTCCGCTATTCTGAGGCAAAGTCAGCGTGTTTTAATATCTCATTTTTTTAAAGTTAAAATGCCATTTTCTATCATAAAAATGTAACAAAGCTACTTAAAAACATGTTTTAGTCATTATTAAGCAGCAGAGGCTTAACTTGGTTATGAACTTGATTGACTGTACCTGCTGTATCTATTACATATTTTTTACAAGCTTTTGACGTTAGCTGTTTTAATTTCGGGGGTTCGATTGAATCTTGCCGCTTACTTGATCACGAACGACAAACGAAGCACAACACTCTTTCCTGAAGAAAATGTCGACGACTGTGTACCGGGTGGTTACCCAGCGGTTCCCGACCAATGATCCCCGATTATCAGGAATTCCCAAGGGGAGGTGGGAGTGGCAGGGGAGGGGACGGAGGAGGAGGAGAAGAGGTGCTGCACAGAAAATATTCTGTTTGCATAGCTTCAGTAGCCATAGTCGGTGTTTTCTAAAGAAAGTCTTTAGTTTCCATATTTCTTTCGTGAATCTTGTTTGTTGCTCCAAGATGACCCAATACATTTTTTTCTCAGTAACATTGTGCTGATTTTATTTATTCATATTTTTTATTTATGAATACTAAACTTCAGAAAAAATAAATGAATTAATAATTTAAATAACAAGAGATGCAATTTTTTTTTTCATATGAAAACGACAAAAAGGCCTGTTTTATTATTATTATTTTTTTTTTAACAATTTTTATTTGCTTTACATGACACAATATTTAACAATACTACATGTATTTTAAGGCTGATCCACCTTCCCAGCGCATGCCGTGGGAGAACTGCCGTGGGGTTCCCAGCCAACAGCTTCAAAATATAAAGTTGCATGACCGGAAGTTATTTTGATTGGCTACTATTTGCAGAGAAGCGTCATGAATAATGGTCTCAATGCTTTCGCATCAGGCTTTTCTTCCCTTTCCCTCCGCACCCCCCCCCCCCCCCCAAAAAAAAAAAATAAATAAAAAAGCCTGATAGTCAGTCTTCAAAAATAAAAAATGGCAAGGACAAAGGAATTTTGAGGACAGTCACGGACACTTAAATGTGGACGATGGAATGTCGTGGGAAGTGAAATGTTGAAGACAGTGAGGTAATGTGGGCAATGGAGTTGTATGGACAGCAGAATGTGGTGGAAAGTGGAGTGACTGATTTCGCCAGAAAAAAAAATTCCAGTCTATCTTCAACCACTTTTTTAAACTTTTTATTGTATATCAAGAAACAAAACAAAAATGAATATATTAATAAAAAATCAATGCCTGGGAAAGTCTATAAAATCCTGTGAGGTTGCGCTAGAGAAACGTAACTTCACAGCTATCGTTTTATAAATAATTATTATTTTCACTTGATATAACTGAGGATACATCATAGAGACCCTGAGATGGACAAAGAGATAGAGACCAAAATTCTGCTGTAACATCAGGACGAAAAAAAAAGTTGAAAAAATTGAAATGGCAGAGCCCCCGAGAATCTCATAAAATTTTTGTTATAATCTCAACCGTCATTTGTGATCCACTCTGGAGATCATTTCTGGTTCAATTTGGTGATCAATTCCAGTCAGGAATCATTTGCAGCTCCGAGATCATTTCCGGCATGGTTAATTAAGTTGTAGGCCCTATTTAGAGATAATATTTACGACGGGCCAATAATATTAATATTCTACGGACAGCTGTTTGACTTGCCCTCACGTTGTCTTTTTCTCCGAACTACTGCTGTCTTATCAGCAATCAAGAGCAACATACACAAATTAAAGCAGCTAATCTGCTTCTGTTGACTTCAAATAGATTTATACACTTTGAAGACACACTTACACACTTTGAAGACAACAGCTTAGCTGTTTGGAAATTAACTGTACCGAGACTTATTCTAAGTACAGAGTGCTGCACAGTAGACTTGTATATGCGGCATTTTATATAGACTATGATGTACAAATAACACCACATCACCTCTTGATTCATAGTTAATTAATGCTATTGCTCTTAACTGATCTGTTCGGTTTTCAACAAACCAGAAAAGAATTCTACAAAACAATAATTGTCCAGGCAAATGTTCCTTGGCATGTCAGCCTAACCCTACTCCCCCCGGGATAACACTATACCAAGGTAACAGCAACAAAAGACAGTTATAACATAAAGACTTACAAACAGATTCTAAAACACTTCAGTTTTAGTAGTGACCACTCACTACAAAACCTTATGACTACAGGCCACTTTCAAGTTGATAAGGAGACTGAGTTGAGTTACAAATTTTATCTATTTTATTATACCGGTAAGTTGACACTACCACATAAAAGATCATGTTAAGATAAGTCATTCTACAAAGTTCACTGTTGTTGAACAACAACCAAGTTAAGGACCTTGAAAAATGGTTCCAAATCCATACAAAACTCTCCAATTTTGAGACAGCGTCCCACGAAACCATACAAATTCTTTTCAAAAAGTTGCTCATGTCTGTTACTCCTGCAAAATCCTGTAAGATAGCTACCATTTCAATGAAACTTAGATCTTCTATAGATCCTGCATATACTTGCAGCATTTTCGTTTGCATTTTTTTTCAGTTTATTATTTTCTTCAAAATTAGAGACATTTGTATAGATTGAAAGCCATGTTTCAAAGTCCATAACTTGGTTGTTATTCAACTCAACAGTACCAAACTTGGTCAAATGATTAATCTTACAGTGTTCTCTCATGTAATATATCAAACACGAGGAAGCGTGTAGTAGAAGTAGGTTGAAAAAACGAGGCGTAGCCGAGTTTTTTTAAACGACTTCGAGGTGTTTGGATATCTGATGAAACACACTTTTGAGTGTTTGATATGGCTTCTCAAATGATCAATAATTCTTGGAGAAATTCAAGGCTAAAGTTGGCAAAATTTTATGGTAATTAGGATCACATATCCAAACCATGGTTACGGTAGTGATTTTGTTTGTTTTCTCTTGATGAATTGTTAATGAGTTTGAGAAATCCTGGAGTCAATTTATACATTGGTTAAACTTTACAACTCAAACCAGTCTGCTGCTCAACCTCAAAGTGGCATGCAAGAGATTTTCTTGTTCCAGACCCTACACCTTCACTGTTAAACAATCAAAATCATGAAAGGAAATGTGATGTTATATTTTTTTTCAAACTAATGTTATACAAAACAAATCCATTAGGAAAGAAGAATTTTTTTCTGTTCCTGTGGGTGTCCATCCACTGGACGCCAGCAGGTGTTTATATCATAAGGGCGTGTATAATATCTTTTGTAAGACGCAGTTGAATATTTTTATAGAAACTGCGTGGTATAAATGTTATTTTATTACTATTATTAATATTATTATTATTATTATTATTATTATTATTATTATTATTATTATTATTAAGTTTAGCGGGTAAAAGTTTGTAATAATGTAACCACATTCATTGCATGCAAATTAAGCGAGTATAACTGTTAGTGGAATAAATCAAAATAGACAAATAACCAGAATTATAAATCTTAAAATCAAAAACATGTTATCTGCCTAAAAAGTTTTTAAAACTTAAGCTTTCGGCAACCAGACTGCAGCCTTTTATTCATTCATTAATTTAAATAAAGGCTGCAGTCTCCTAGCCAAAAGCTTATCTTTCAGAAACTCTTCAGCCAGAGAACGTTTTCTTTTTAGATTTTAAGATGCTAATGGAATGTTTTTATTTTGTGAGTTTCAACTCATTTATATGGTGATACAAGAAGAGAGAGAGAGAAAGTAAACATAGAATAGAGTTCACTCAATCAATTATCATATGATTTTCATAATGTCCAAGAAGTAGTGCCTCACTACTCAACTCCTCCTGACATATCCAGCAGATGTGTTTTTCAACATGACCAGACGCTGGTCTCACCAAACGGTAAGGTCTTAGCAAAGTGTTAGTACGTCTGGGTGTGTTATCATGAACACATTCTGCGGCGTCCTGGTGAGCTCTTGTTTTCTCGTGTTTTCTTAAATTTCCAAAGTGGCTAAAAGACTTGTTGCACTGTTTACATTCATAAGGCTTCTCTCCAGTATGGACCCTTTTATGTGTCCTTAAGTTTCCTGATTGACTAAAACACTTGCCACACTGTTTGCATTCAAAAGGCTTCTCTCCAGTATGGACTCCTTCATGGTTTCTTAGGTTTCCTGCGGTACTAAAACACTTGTCACACTGTTTACATTCAAAAGGCTTCTCTCCGGTATGGACTCGTTCATGTCTTCTTAGGTCTCCTGCTCGACTGACACACTTACCACACTGTTTGCATTCATAAGGTTTCTCTCCAGTATGGACTCGTTCATGACTTCTTAGAGCACCTGCTTCACTAAAACACTTGCCACACTGTTTGCATTCAAAAGGCTTCTCTCCAGTATGGACTCGTTCATGGTTTCTTAGGTTTCCTGCGGTACTAAAACACTTGTCACACTGTTTACATTCATAAGGCTTCTCTCCAGTATGGACTCGTTCATGGTTTCTTAGGTTTCCTGCGGTACTAAAACACTTGTCACACTGTTTACATTCATAAGGCTTCTCTCCAGTATGGACTCGTTCGTGGTTTCTTAGGCTTCCTGCTTGACTAAAACACTCGCCACACTGTTTGCATTCATAAGGCTTTTCTCCAGTATGGACTCGTTCATGCCTTCTTAGAGCACATGCTTCACTAAAACACTTGCCACACTGTTTACATTCATGAGGCTTTTCTCCAGTATGGACTCGTTCATGGCTTCTTAGAGCACATTCAAATCTAAAACACCTGCCACACTGTTTGCATTTATAAGGTTTATCACCACTATGGACTCTTTTATGTGTCCTTAAGTTTCCTGCAGTACTAAAACACTTGCCACACTGTTTGCATTCATAAGGCTTCTCTTCAGTATGGACTCTTTCATGCGTCCTTAAGTTTCCTGTGGTACTAAAACACTTGCCACACTGTTTGCATTTATAAGGTTTATCACCACTATGGACTCTTCTATGTGTCCTTAAGTTTCCTGCTCGACTAAAACACTTGCCACACTCTTTGCATTCATAAGGCTTGTCTCCAATATGGAATCGTTCATACCTCCTTAGAATTCCTGCTTGAGTAAAACACTTGCCACACTGTTTGCATTCACAAGGCTTCTCTTCAGTATGGACTCTTTCATGTCTCTTCAGGTGTTCTGCTTGACTAAAACACTTGCGATACTGTTGGCATTTGACAGCGTTCACGCAGCCTCCTCTTTGCCTTAAGGATGTTCGCATTCTTCTTTTTAATATCTGAAAGTAATTGAAAACGACCTTCTGAATATAGCCAAAAAAAAGAGTCATGCTTGCAGCATTTCTCCCAAGAAAGAAACAAACTCAAGCACCTTAAAATTAATCCAGATGTTACAATTCTCGCCACAGAAAGCAACTTGGGTCCCGCATTAATAAAGTCAACAGAGTGGGTAAAAAACTCACACGCTCAAACTGTAAACTTCTAATTAAGTTGTCCCAGGTGATGGGTATGTTGGTTGTCAAATTGTCTCTTGTAGCTCAGTAGTAGACCATCTGAACAAGTAATTTTTCTGGTATAACTGCGTAAAACAATACATGTACCTCTATCACTTATTCACCAGGTTTAAAACATAACATCACATTTCTTGTAATGCACATATTCCACTCATCAACATTGAAATCCTAGCAGCATACAGAATGTTTGTTCCATGAACCTAGTTTAATGACCTTGCTCCTAGGGTCTCCTGTAGCTCAGTGGTAGAGCATCTGAACTAGTAATTGGAAGGTCGTAAGTAAAACTCCTTTGGGAGAATTTGGTTTTTTATGCCTTTGCCACATACTGACAAAATACATCTGGCAATGAGATACCCACACAGCAGACAACATGCAAATTTTTGGAAGCACTCTTACTAAATTGCACGGGATGTCCTCAGGGTGGATCGTGTCAAGGTTTCGGTGGCGTATCTTTTCTTTTTTCCCTTCATTGTAGTCATTAATTGCAATGAATAAATTAATTGAACCTGAATTGAATTCTGTCCTCTCCTAGAGATATTTGTCCTCTATTGTTCTCATTGGCTTCAACAAAAACGGCCCAATCAGAAGCCATAATGTGTGTGTTTGTCAGTAGGGAGGGGACATAATTAACTTATCCATATCTGTACGATGTCACGTAGCCACAACTCAAAAGAAGGCAAATTGGCGGTTATGCCCTTTTCAAAACAAAAATGAACCCTTTCGATGCTGTAAATCGAAGTAAAAAAAAAACTTCTAAGAAGTACTCAACAGTTTGAACGGTGGAATTTCGAGAGTTCATGTCAAAGAAATCACGCTTTGTTTCACAGACTGTGCACAGAGGAAAGGTCATTGATAAGCTTATACATCACATCACTTTGTCAAACTGGTGCATAAATACTACTGGAAATCCACTTCGCAAAAAAAATTAAAGGTTTCATTGTCAATTTTTACAAAAAGTATTCATTAAGGAAAGTTTTTTGTGTGTTTCTCTTTATGTTCTTTCATAAAAGGAGGGCAATTTGTGATCTTAGACTCATTTAACATTACATAACCAGAATGGAATGTGAGTCAGGCCTCCATTTCTGGTATGACGATAAGAATAATGTAAGCTATATACCAAGACAACATTATGCTATCTTTGTAACATTGTGAACTATATAAATTATTTCATTGGCTCAATCACAACAGGAGAATATGTTTTCTTGACATTTAGTTCAAAACATACATCAACTCATCCCATGTAATCACCCATAGACATCTTGTTTTACATGAGACACTCACTGAAAGTGGAACTGATATGAAATGTCAAAGAACCCTCTACACCCAGCAAATCTCACAATTTTATCGGATTTTTAACAGCGTGCCTGTGTGTTAAACAAGTAGAATACAGTCAAACCTCCCTTTGCGACCACCTCTCATAAGAGACTACCTCTCATAAGCGACCACTTTTCCAAGATACCAAAAGTTTTTAAGTCAAATCACTATAGATGGAACCTCTTGCAGGTGACCACCTCTCGTAAGTGACCTTCTCTTGTAAGCGACCACTTTTTAGAGATGATTGTTTAAAATTTTCAATTGCTTTGAACCTCCCGTAGGCAACCACTTGCCACACAATCTACTGTATCTGTCACAGATGGAAATTGAAAAATGTGTCACTGTAAAATATTGGCCACATCATTACAGCGGACGCCATAAATCTCACAGTCGGAGCTACCGGTTCAAGTGTCTCCCAAAATAGCTTAGCATTGGAACAAAATTTTGCTAAAATACACTTGCACTATACTGTACACTGAAATAAACTTTAATCAGATTGAATCCCTTGTAGTAAAAAACTCTCTTACCTCGAAAATAGCATGCATGGGTCTCGATAAGCACTGGCAAAAGGGTTAGGTCTCCGCAATTACCATATGTAAATTACCCGAAATTTAGACCTACTGTGGTCTGTCCTCTGGTAAGCGACCACCTCCCGTAAGCAACCAAATATCCTTGACATTGTAGGTGGTCGCTTATGGGAGGTTCGACTGTAGTTATAATTGGCAACGCTAAATCCTGGAAAAGAGTCAAACATAAGACTTTTGATACAGCAGTTAGTTGAACTGACCAATGAGCCACATCTGGGGAGAATGACGGTGATCAATTCAAAATACATGTAAGAGTGAGGATGACAATGACTATGATAAGAACAAACAATGATAATATAATTATGATTGACCTGATTCAATAATAATCATCATATCATCACATATTTGACCCAACCAGTGAAACCCCAAGGCTAGGCTAAGGCAGATGACTGAACAACAAAAAAAGACTTTTCACAATTCCTTGCAAATTGAACTTTTGTAAAACTAAAGGGTTTAAAAATTTGATTTAATAACTGACTCTTGAGATACACAAGACAAGATAGACTTGTTATAAATTTTGGTTAGTTTCTTGGTGTCCATTTTAATTATTTTATTGTAATTGTGTGGTTCCAGAAAATATCCATACCCACCTCACAGAGGGTCACGGAAATTCCAAGGGGGAAGGGGGGTCTGAAAGAGGTAGATTTCTGAAGGGGAGGGGGGTACACAAAGAGTTTTTTTTCCAGAGGATTTGAAATGCGATCGACTAAACGCTTACGTACTTTGCCAATCGATTGAGGTAACCAAACAACATGAAACGTTCCGTCCATTGAGATAAACGTAAGATTCTTTGTCATATATTTTCCATTATTTTTAGTGTAGCTTCGTACCACGCAGAAAGCACTCCAGAGCAACATGTTTAACGTCAAGTCGAACAAAATGGCTGACTAGAAAATTATCTTCCCCATATTTCATTTGTTTATAAAGTGCAATTTTGAATGTTCAATAACTAGGTTATCACATATTTTCATCGTTATCCGTGTAGTTACAAGTTTGTAAAATGTTAGCAAAGTCGATTCAATGCCGTTTGTCTTGAAGAACATGTAACTGTGGACGGAGACGTTGTTAGTTACAACTGAACTTGAGATTTTTGTTTCATGCATGAAATGCATGACAAGTTAAAAAATACTTAAGGCATAAAAAGAATTTACTATCTTTACACACTACAAAGACAAAGTGTATGACTTTATTGACATATGCCTTTGGTAAAAGACAAATTTAAGCGACATTTGACAAACAGGTGTTTTAAAAACATGTTGTAAGACGGCTAAAATACGGCTTTCCGCTAATAAGCGAAGTACACACAAAAATTATCATAAACAGCACTGTTCACAAATTATAGTGACTGGATAAAAGTTACAACTGCAACATACAAAAATGGGTAATATTGAGGTATTTTCCGGAGTTTCGCTGTGAAAGCTGAAATAAGTATGCAATAATATAATTAATTGCGTGTAAAATGTAATTCGATATGTTGTTTTGACTAAGCATAAATTAAAACTCCAACTGGTTTATTTGAAAGTGTGTAAACTTTTAGTACTTTCTTAGATTCTTGAGAAAAAATTGAATGGAGAATGGTTGAATGGAGAAAAGGTCAGCTACTATGACATTTGGGTGTTAATAAGCTCCTTAGTTTGAACACTTCAAGGGACGCGTCTGCCGCTATATGTCTAGAATTTTCCATGGTCATATTTAGGAAGATTAAATCTCAGAGGCTTAGTCTTTCATAATCCAGCAGTTTTGTTTGTGACCTAGTAAATATTCCATAAATAATTTATAACATATTTATAAAATAGCGATTGTGGTGTAGTTTACAATTGTTTAGCAGCCTCAGTGAAAAACATGCCGCTTTACGTATTCATCTGAGGTGTAACTATAAACAGCTGCGGCTAAATTTTATTACAGTACTAACGAGATCAAAATAGATGTGTAAAGTCTTGTAAACTGTGGATATGGAATTTACAAGGGGTAGGGGGGACCAAATGGAAAAACTTAAAAAAACTCTCCATGGGTGGGGGGGGGGGGGGGCTATGGATATTTTCTGGAACCACACATTATGTGTCTTTGTGTGATTTTCAGAAGAATGCAAAATTTATTCAATAAATTCATGGAAATTGTGAATAAACACGCCCTGCTTTAAAGAAAGCGGGTTAGTAAAAGCAACTCACAAAAACGATATGACAATTCGGCAACAATATAAACACACATGTAATGAGACAAACAATGCCATTAGGCAAGCCAAACAGCATTATTTTATGCATAATTTAGAAATAAACAAAGAGAACCCACGCAAAACATGGATTGATGAGCTAACCTCATGCAAATGTGGCAAAATTTGAAATATTTCCCAAATCAAGATTGAAAACAAAATTGTAAATTCTGCAGATGAAATGACAGAAGCTTTTAATGATTTTTTCACGACTATCGGCCCTAACTTGGTGAACAAAATACTGCCATCAGACATCAAACCGGAGTCCTATCCTCAGCCCACCGATAAAGCGTTTTCCCTGAAGACTCCTAGCGTTAGCACTGTGTGCGAATTATTGAGTCAAATAAATGAAAAAAAAAAAGCTATGGGGCTAGATCGAATTCCCTGTAAACTCTTACAACTAGCTACTCATATCGTCGCACCATCACTAACAAAAATTTTCAAAAGCTGTATAGATCAGGGCATCTTTCCAAGCGAATGGAAAATCGCGAAATTAACTCCTACATTAAAAAAAGGTGTAAATCTGATCTTAGCAATTATCGACCAATATCTGTATTACCTCTTGTCTCAAAAATCTTCGAAAAATTATCTATCAACAGCTTTACGACTACTTAAACGGAAACAAGCTCTTGAGTAACTACCAATCTGGGTTTCGTTCACTCCATAGCAACTTGAAAGCGTTACTCGAGGCAATGAATAATTTAAAATAAATCGGTCTTCTTTTATCGATGTTGAATATCCTGAAAGGTGTCCTTTGCTTGTCGCTGTCACCTATAAAATGAACTCTACTACGGCTAAAAGTAAACTGAACAGCCTGTCTTACCTGTAAAGAAAGAAATCTTGCCGCTTTAGTACATGATCACAAAGGACAAGAAAAAGCACAACAGCTGCTCAACACTCTTTTCGAGAAGAAAGCTTCGACGATTGTGCACCGGGGCGGTTACCCAGCAGTTTGAACGCGCCGCAGAGGATCCCGGGGAAGAGTTAAAAATGGCGAGAACATTGGAATTTTGGGGACAGTGGAATCAATATAATTAACATAATTCAAAGAACCTGCAGAGATCTTGATGATCGCAAGGCTCTGAGAACTCTCTACTGGGCTCTTGTACGATCCAATTCAGAATACTGCTCTCTCATACGAAGGTATACTCAGGATCTGTAAAAGATCTGATCAGCCAAAATATAAATCGATTCCTTGCTTATTGTTTGCTTTAATGTTTTGGACCGTAGATCTTTTTAGATCCGATATGTGGTTTGGCCATGTACCTGTGAAGGAAAGTTTAATTTTGCTTTTCTCATTTAACTTATTGCGACAGCGACATGATATTTCAGTTCTTTTGTTCATCGTTTGTAGTCACGCGCTATGACGTGGACGGATGTCTAAATTTGGGCCCATCCGAAATCGGCTACCACGTGCATTTGGTAGACCACTCGACTCGCGTTGGTGTTTTACTTTTTGCTGTGCTACTCCGTGCTGACGAGAGCCAACCAGCTCGAAACAGCTGTCCACGGTTGCCGCATTCTGTTGATTCATTAACGACCTCCCAGATGTAGCCATAGGTGATGTTTTCACTTTCCTTTATGCTGACGATACCAAAGTATATCGCAACGTCAATACCATCGATGACTGCATGTCCATGCATAAAACCCTGACCAACATGGACACGTGAACTCGGCACAACAATATATATCCGGTTCAATGCTTCTAAATGCAAGGCGCCGTAACCATCACTCGAAAAAAGAACCCGTAGACTTCATTTACAAGCTTGATAATGTAGAGCTCGAGCGTGTGTCCACGGAGAAAGATGTTGGAGTTAACATCACCAACTCCCTCACCTGGAACACACATATCCATGCCATTACTGCTAAGGCCAACAAGTTATTTGGAATTTTAAAACGCACGTGCCCACTATTAAAAGATGTCTCTGCTAGACGCTCACTTTATCTTGCACTTGTGAAGACAGTCTCAGTTATCCTAGGCGACACAAGTCTGGTCCCCGGACAAGATTGCATTAAAAACTCAAATTGAAAGGGTTCAAAGGAGGGCCACAAGGTGGATCCTCAAACAACGTGTAGGCGTGATGTCATACAGAGACAGACTTTTAACTTTGAAACTTCTTCCTCTGACATTTGACCTCGAACTCAAAGATCTTGGTTTTTTTTTTACAAATGTCGGAAAGGTTTTATTGATCTTAATGTTTATGACTTTGTTTCTCCAGTTTCTCACGGCCGAACCAGACTAAGTAATCCTTATAACCTTAAAACTCCTGTATGCAAAACTAGCACTTTTCAGACCTCTTACTTTAATCGTATTGTTAAGCTCTGGAACTATATCTGTAAATTCTCATCCACTACCAGTTTTTTAACTACTGCTTCCTTCCGCAACTTTGTTACTGAGCACATGTTTCACCTTTTGCAGAATCACTTTGACATATTCTATCCCTGTACCTGGTCAATTGTACGATTCTGCCCCTGCTATCCCTAGTTATTTTTTAGCGTCTTTTAAATTTGGCGTGTTTTGGTTGATCGTGTTTTAATTAATATTTGTATCATGGGAGGTGCCTTGCATGGGTCCCCGCGTCCCGTTTGCACCTGTCCTTTTGACCTTATTACTTTAAATCACTTTGCACATATATTTCATTTCTTTCTGGCTGTTTAATTTGCTGTATGTAACATGCGTAATGGTCAATAAAGCTGTTAAAAAAAATTCTCGGTTTGGTCTCTATCATGTCGCTGTCGTGTTAAGCATTGAAAAGCTAGAAAATGTTCCAAAAAAAAAGGCCGGGGGGGGGGGGACTCCCTATAATGGCCTATACGGGGACCCTCCGCCCGATAGGGGTACCTTTTTCACGCTTCAGGTATATGAAAGGGTAGGGATTGCACGAGTCAAAGTATATGAAAGGGTAGGAAAATCTGTCATTTAGGTATTTAAAAGGGCCTTTCATTATTTTCCAATGAAAGGTATACGAAAGGGGTACTTTTTCTGCCAAAAATGGTATATAAAAGGGTAAGGGGTCAGAGCCTGCCCGTATTAAATTTCTTTTAGTACCCCCCCTCCTCCCCCCCTTCAACCCGGGAAAAAGGGCGACCAAATTTATTTTTAAGACTGAGAACTAATATGCTGACTGCCTAAAGAACTTAAACAGTTCTAAATTTGCTATCAATGGAAAAAAGGCGATTGTTAGCAGATGTTCTTTTTTATACAAAGCTCTTCACTGAGTAATTGATATTGATGTAGGACCTTATGTAGATTTCTATAAGGAAACTGATCACTATTCATTTAGACACAATGATAAGTTAACTCTAAAGATGAGATATGCAAGAACGTATGTTCTTAAATATACTTATTTTCATAGACTTGTGGGAACATGGAACTCCCTTCCTGCTTCCATTCGTGAGGCAACAAGTGCGAATTCTTTTAAAGATGTAGATTAGTTCATTCTCTTAGTGTTTTTATTGTTATAATATTTAATATTAATTACTATCACATTTTAATTTGCATCATTATTTTCATCTAAGTACCACTGGTGATCTGCTTTAATATGGGGTCTTAGACTCTTTTGCATTTCATCTCTTGGCTTTTGCTTTTATATGCCATAAATTTGTAAATAAAATATAAGTCAACGGACATTTCATTGCCCCGGACAGTGGAATGTCGTGTGGGAAGTGAAATGTTGTAGACAGTGCAGTTGTGTGGGCAGTGGACTGTCGCGTGAAGTGGAGTTGAGTGGACTCTAGGATGTCGAGGACTGTGGATTGTCGTCTCATATGCAATGATCTGCGACTGATTCGGCCAGAAAAATTATTCCAGTTCGTCTTTAACCACTCTTTTAACTTTGTGAAAACCAAAGTTTTATTGAATATATTAAAAAAAATAAATTAACTTATTTTGAAAAAAAAAAAAAGCTACCTGGGAAAGTCTACAAAGCCTCTAGAGCAGCGCTACACAAATTCGAGGACACATCACAGAGATCCTAAGATGGAAAGAAAGACAGACGAAAATTTTGCTTGCAGAACCGAGACGAAAACAAGTTTAAAAAGATTAACCGTGGCAGGGCCCACGAGAATCCCGTAAAAAATAACAGTAAGTAAGGGCGTGCAATTTTGATGATAAGAACGTGTGAATGTTTTCGAGGTTTTCTTGTGGTCCTCTCTGGGGGTCATTTCGGTTCAATTTGTGAATTATTTCCGGTCGGGAATCATTTGCGATGCGGTCAAGTTGGAGGGCCTATTTTAGGTAATATTTTACCAGAGGCAAAGCATGGGGAAAAAATTTCAAGTATATTTTATATTCTGCAGACAACCGTTTGGCTACCCGTAATGTTCACTGTCTTTTCCCCCGAACTGTTAGGAATATTAAAATAGAAGATCTATAAACGGTGAGGTTGTCAAACGAAAAACACTGATGAGAAACAGAAACGCAAATTAAGGAAGGTGCCTACTTTTGTTGCTGCGCATACGTCCTGCGCATCTCGAGATATTCGGATTTCCTATGGGTGGTGCCTACTACTACAGGGATATTTTTTGCGCCATTTAAAATTATGCTGAGAAAGCAGAACCTAGCAATTGCCCTTGGTATGTAAAAGAAAATTTTAGAGATAATAAAGTTTCAATTTGGAAAAAAAAGCTATACGTTGCTTTGTATTTTACTGTCTTTTAGAATAATTGTTGCTTAATTATCTCTAAAAAAAAAATGCGTGGCTACCCCCAATTTTCTTTTTGGATTTCAATAGCCCTTGCTAAGATCTACTTTCACCGCATAGTCATAACCGATTATCCGATAATCGATTAACCGTATTCCCGAATAAGAATAAGCGGAATAGCTGTTAAATTTCTTTTTTCAAGTACATTTGGGAAGACATTTCTGCAAACTTTCCGACTGACACAATGATTTTAAAGCGATTTTGGACTCCAGTAACTAAAAAAACCGCTTATGAGGGATTCCTTGTCATCATGGTATGTAGTCCTATTCCGGAATAGGGTCAATCGAACATTTTTGTTGACTTAAAGTATTATTTATACACTTTCAAGACAACAGCCTTGCTTTTAAGAAAAGAGTTCCACACAGTAGAGTTTGTATACCGCATTTATAAAGAGTATAGTGTGTACAAAATAAAACCGTATAACCTTTTGGATTCGTTAAATAAAATGCCATTGCTCTAAATTGAACTGTTCGGTTTGCAACAAACCAGAAAAGAACTCTACAAAAGAAGTGTTCAAGCACATGTTCCTTGGCGTGACGGCCCCATCCCCCTCCCCACGAGGATCACATTGCACAAAGATAACAGCAACAGAAGACAAAAAATGCAAAACTGAATGCAAGGCTGGCACTACGGCAAAGGGCAGATTTATTAGTGGCCAATATTTCGACTAATAGAATTAGTCTTCCTCAGGGCCAGAGCTATACTGAAGGAAAATATAGTAACGGCTCCTTAAATTAAAGTTTGAAAACTACATGAAAAAAATGATTGGCTAATACATGATATGAAGACAGCGTACTTTTATATATGAGATAACAAAAATATAGTAACGGCTCCTAAAATTAAAGTTTGAAAAAATACATGGAAAAAAATGATTGGCTAATACATGACATGAAGACAGCGTACTTGTAAATATGAGATAACAAAAATATAGAAGTGTATAATCAAGGTTCAGCGTTCTTTTTTCCTGTTAATGCCTTCTGGAGATAACGTTTTCCCTTTATAAATTAGAAAAGCCTCGCGTGCCTTACGGCGGGAGGCATTGATGGTGGGTTGTAGTTCGAGAGGGATGAGTCGCATATCGGAATTCGTTAGTTTCCATCTTAATCCCTTGGTGCAGTCACTCCCATCTTATGTAAAGAACACCACCCACCTGTTAAACATACTTAACGATATCGACGCTCTCCCCAGCAATGCCATACTTGTTACCCTTGATGTGTCATCTCTGTACACGAACATCCCTACTAACGAAGGAATCAACGCATGTAGTATAGCTCTTGGCCAACGAACTGATCAATCCGTCCCTACGGAATCTATCTGCGACCTTCTAAGAATGATTCTGACTATGAACAACTTTGTCTTCAACGACGAACATTTTATACAACAACATAGTACGGACATGGGGACCAGAATGGCATCTGCTTACGCAAACCTGTTTATGGGGGAATTTAAGAGAAAAGCACTAAAGGATTACGCTGATCAACCGTTTCTCTGGCTCCGGTACATAGATGACATTCTGATGGTCTGGACACACGGAGAAGAAAAGCTAGACAACTTCATCACATACCTCAACAACATCCACCCTACTATTAAGTTCACTAGTGAACGATCTACAACTTCTATTCCTTTCCTGGACGTTAATATTCAACTCGAAAATGGAAAAATCGAAACCGATCTCTATTGCAAGCCTACAGACAAACACCAGTATTTACTCCACTCCTCAAGTCATCCTTATCATACAAAAGAAGCCATCCCTTACAGCCTAGCTCTCCGCTTACGCCGGATTTGCTTTAAAGACGAATTCTTCGAACATCGATCAGCAAAATTGCTCTCCTATTTAACAAAACGAGGCTATAAAGACCGTTTTGTGAAAGAACAAATCTTAAGAGCCAAACAGATACCCAGAAATGAGACATTACAGGAACATAATCACGATAAAGATAAATCCAACACCCCAGTCCCCTTCACGATCACTTATGACCCAGCACTACCTAATATTCAAGAAACACTTCACAGGAAACAACCTATTCTCAACTCCACAGATCGCCTTCAAAAAATATTCAAAGATAAACCATTCATCGCTTACCGTCGTTCACCAAACCTTCGCGACCTTTTGGTTTGAGCAAAACTAAAGAACACTAATACGACACCCAAGCTCACCTCTGGCACTTTCCGCTGCAACTCCACTCATGGATGTCTCACTTGCCCTTACATTGACAATGCAAGAACTTCGTACACTTTAAGCAACACCAGCGAAACAAGACAAATAAAACAACATATAACCTGTAATTCTACTAACCTTACATATATGATTGAATGTAAAAAAATGTAAAAAACAGTTTATAGGGGAAACCAAACGCACGATCCGTGAAAGGTTCACAGAACACAGACAAGCGACAAACAACCTACATCACACCAACTCTACAGCAGCAGTCCCTACACACTTCAACTTACCAGGTCACTCTTCTGCGGACACGCGACTCATCCCTCTCGAACTACAACCCACCATCAATGCCTCCCGCCGTAAGGCACACGAGGCTTTTCTAATTTATAAAGGGAAAACGTTATCTCAAGAAGGCATTAACAGGAAAAGCGAACGCTGAACCTTCATTATACACTTCTATATTTTTGTTATAAACTAAATTCGATTTTGAGACGGCAATACGACTTTATATTGACGGCTAGTTGGGAGAAAATATATTCCGTATTGGGCGGAGTAGCGACGCGACGGAGCCCAATACGGAATATATTTTCTCCCAACGCCGTCAATATAAAGTCGTAATGCCGTCTCAAGATCGAACTTAGTTTTTCATCGCGATACTGACATTTTGTTGGAGATAGTAAACGGATAAAGTACAAATCGTGCTCTGATTAAAAGAGAAATTCTTACTTCAGTTAAAACTGTTTCCATGGTAATATCCGTGCGCTTTCTCGGGGCGGGTTATTTGAATTTTTGGCTTTAATTTTTACGTCAAAACAAAGAAAATGCAAAAAACTTACAGTCCATAAAGCACCTACCATTGATGAAATAGACGAGCTAGTAGGTTTGAACATTTTACCAGCAAATTTTATTGAAAACTTGTTACCGCCGAGCTTAAGCTTAAACAACAACATGAAAACAGTGATGAATAAACCTCACAACCAGAAGCAAGAATAAAAAGAGCAACCATACTAGTACCCAAAAACGAAAACAGAGCATTGTTATCCTAGCTTAGATACCGTGGAGATTTAGAAATTTAATAGACACCAAGCGGCGAAGAATACTGTAAAAATTACCGAGTCTGCCGTTCGGAGCTGCGACAACAAGATCAAATTGACAGACCTGAGCCATGAAAGAGAACGCAGCAGAGCTCTTGAAGCAATTCTTTTTTGAGATAAGAGACATCAGAAAAGAAACAGATCCTTTTGCTTTGAAAATGCCATAATTTATTGGAATTTAAGCTCATTGTTATTTACCGTGACCGCTTTCACACTCAAGAAGGTCTTTTAAGTAAATTTCTCTTCATCGAATTTATAATCACTCTTTTTCGCTTACCTTCAAGAAAAAAGTTGTATCCGCTGTACCATGGTACATGTTCACCACAAAAAAAATATTATAAGTGGTCCTTGAACAGTGTCAGAAGCTTTGTAAACTCAAATGAAAAGAAATAAACAACACCATCCAACGTCGCATGTTCATTCACAGAAGTAAAATTTTGATCTGTGCGCGCCAAACCCATTAAGTGCCGTGCTGTCATTCTTACATGACAGTTTTTGAGCCAATCAGGAACCGTCATTTTGAGACGGCAATACGACTTTATATTGACGTCTCAGCGCAATGGGAAGATCCCCCAGGATCGCGATAATCTCATATTTACAAGTACGCATTCTTCATGTCATGTATTAGCCAATCATTTTTTTCCATGTATTTTTCAAACTTTAATTTAAGGAGCCGTTACTATATTTTCCTTCAGTATAGCTCTGGCCCTGAGGAAGACTAATTCTATTAGTCGAAATATTGGCCACCAATAAATCTGCCCTTTGCCGTAGTGCCAGCCTTGCAGTTCTGTATTTTCACGTTCAAGTGACGCCTGACACGAGGTCTTTCACGAGAGAGATCTGGCAAAATTACCAGCAAGTTTAATTCCTGCGTTGTGTGGACCTCTGCATTCAAACGTTTTTCTAACAGAAGACAGTTTTAACACAAAGGCTTACAAACAGATTCTAAAACATTTCAGTTTTAGTGGTGACTTTTCTTTACAATATCATTGAAACAAGAAATATGATCAGTGAAGAAGTTTAATTTTTGAACTCGAGGAAAATCAAAGTTAATTACTTATAACTCAAACTTGTTACTGATATAAACATCTCAAAGAGAAAAAAATAAACAGCATCAACACGCAAAAACGACAAGTTATCGACACAGTACAATATAAGAATTCCGTTTAAGCCCCACTTGCTAAGAAGCGATTTTACATAAAGCCTGGTTTCCTCATTCGGTGAAACGACATATGAAGATGAATTTTATCCCAATGTTGTTGTCTCTCATTTTCCTTTTCTGTCGTTATGCTGCCTTGTCCACACTAACCTTTAACATCGATGAAGTGTCTTTTTACGTTACGTGGCGTCTTTTTGTCGCTATTTTCTTACTGTGAACAATTGGCCAATGTTGGACAATAATTCAACTGTTTAGTTTTGTTTACCTCTGACTGTTGAGCAATAACTACTATTGTCGCACGTGTTCTGTAAAATAACTATGTTGACTATGTTCCGTAAACAAAAAAACAAAAAAAACAGGGAATTTAATACTCAAGAAAGAAGCTGACAAATAATAGCGAGTTTAACAAGCTACTACGGCGATGGCAAGGACGTTTCTTCGCCGTATTCTGCCAACCAACAACGTGAAATGACAACATTCAAGGTTCTGTGGAGAACGTGAGCGTATGACTGACGGTAAGTTTTTCAACTTCAACGCCGTTTACACCAGGGGCCAATTTAATAAAATGTTTACACTTGTAACTTACAAACTGGACCCTTGTTATTGCACGCTCATGCACAACATGAGTCCGCTTAACATTGTTGGAAGTCTTTACCAATGAGTTTTGAACTCGTTTCTAAACTAATCATTCCTGTGGGCTTGTCAAACTAACTGCCTAGCTGGTAAACTACAAGTGTTAAAGTTTCATTGAATTGTCCCCAGTTCTGTTACTGGATAGTTCAGTCCCAGTTGAACGAATTGAGCTAATCCTGGACTTCCATTTTCAAGCGACGTTGTCGTTCCCGTTGTGGCTTCTTAAAGTCCGTTTTTACGTAAATTATGCGCTTTGTCTTTTTTACTCCAAGAATCATCGCTCGTTGGACACGCCATACTATCCCTTAAAGCGTAAACTATATATATGTAGAGTGCAGGTAAGCCACAGTTGCGTGCAAGATTTTAAAACCTTAAATCCACACCAAGTATACCTTCAATTTGCTATGCATGAACTTTGTAGCCAACCTCAGCTTTACGGGCACTGGATGAAATGCAACACCTCATAACTATAAGAAGTTTTCTTGTTCCTGACCAATATCTTCACTGTAAAACGATCAAGTTCATTATGTTATACAAACAAACCCATTAACGAGCAAGGACACTCTTTTCTGTTCCTGTTGGCGTCCATCCGGGAGACAACAACATGTGTTTATATCAGGACTGAAGGGTGTCTATATTGAGCAGGTGGAAAAACACAACCGTCTGTAATAAGGTGATTACATTCAGTGGTTGCCAATTAAGTGAGCCGTATAACTGCTACTGGAATGAATCAAAGAAGACGAGTAAACAGGATTATACACCTTAAAATCCAAAAATCGTTCTCTGGTTGAAACGTTTTAAAACTTAAGCTTTTGGCTACCACACTGCAGCCTTTCGTATTCATTAAAGGCTGCAATCTGATACCCTAAAGTTTATGTTTTTAAAACTGTTCAGCCAGAGACCGTTTGTTCAGATTTTAATATGCTCGGCTACTGGAATGTATGAATTTTGTGTGTTTAACTCAAAAATATGTATCGAATATCGCACAGCCACATACAGTGATATAAGAAGAGAGAGTAAACTTCAAGTTCACTCAATCACTAATCATATGATTTTCATAATGCCCAAGAAGTAGCGCCTCACTACTCAACTCCTTCTGACAAATCCAACAGATGTGTTTTTCAACATGACCAGCCTCTGGCTTCATCCAACGGTAAGGTCTTAGGAAAGTGTGGGTTTGTCTGGACGTGTTATCATGAACACAATCTGCGCCATCCTTGTGGGTTCTTTCATGATTTCTTCGAGTTCCTGCTCGACTAAAACACTTGCCACACTGTTTGCATTCGTAAGGCTTCTCTCCAGTATGGATTCTTTCATGTTTTCTTAGAGTTCCTGCTCGACTAAAACACTTGCCACACTGTTTGCATTCATAAGGCTTTTCTCGAGTATGAGCTCGTCCGTGGTTTCTTAGGTTTCCTTTGGTACTAAAACACTTGCCACAATGTATACATTCATAAGGCTTCTCTCCAGTATGGACTCGTTCATGTCTCCTTAGGGCTCCTGCTTGACTGACACACTTGCCACACTGTTTGCATTCATAAGGTTTCTCTCCACTATGGACTCGTTCATGCTTCCTTAGATTTCCTGCTTGGGAAAAACACTTGCCACACTGTTTGCATTCATAAGGCTTCTCTCCAGTATGGACTCGTTCATGTCTTCTTAGGTCTCTTGCTCGACTAACACACTTGCCACACTGTTTGCATTCATAGGGCTTCTCTCCAGTATGGACTCGTTTATGTCTTCTTAGATTTCCTGCTTCACGAAAAGACATGCCACACTGTTTGCATTCATAAGGCTTCTCTCCAGTATGGACTCTTTTATGGTGCCTCAAAGATCCTGCTTGACTAAAACACTTGCCACACTGTTTGCATTCATAAGGCTTCTCTCCAGTATGGATTCTTTCATGCGTCCTTAGATTTCCTGCTTGGGAAAAACATTTGCCACACTGTTTGCATTTATAAGGTTTCTCTCCAGTATGGACATTTACATGATTCCTTAAATTTCTTGCATTACTAAAACACTTGCCACACAGTCTGCATTGGACAGCGTTCAAGCGGCCTTCTTTGTGCCTCAAGTATGTTGGCATTCTTCTCTAATACTGTTTAATATCTGAAAAGTAATTAAAACCACCTTCTGAAAATAGTCAAGAACCATTAAAAAAGAAAAAAAGTCATGCTTCCAGCATTTCTCCCAAGAAAGAAACAAACTCGAGGATCTTAAAACCAATTCATATTTCACAATTCTTGCCACAGAGCAACTCATCAACATTGAAATCCCAGCCGCATACAGGATGTTTGTCAAATGAACCTAGTTAATAACCTTACTCCCAAGAGACTCCTGTAGCTTAGTGGTAGGGCATCCAGAATAGTTATTGAATGGTCACAAGTTAAACTCCTTTTGGAAGAACTTAGTTGTTTGTTTTGCTGAGTATGCCTGTGTCAATTACTGAAAAAATACATTTAGCAATGAGATACTCACACAACAGACAACACACAAAATTTTGAAAGTACTCTTACTTAATTTTACACGAGACACTTACTGAAAGTGGAATTTATATGGAATGTCAAAGAACCCTCTACACCCAGCAAATCTCACAATTTTAGTCGCTGTTTAGCAATATGCCCATTTAAAGAATTAGAATGGTTATGACTTGCAATACTAAATCATGGACAAGAGTCAAACATAAGACTTTTGATACAGCAGTAAGTTGAACTGAACAATGAGCCACACTTGGGGAGAATCACAACAATGAATTCATAATAAGAATAATGATAAAATGATTATGACAAGAACAAACAGTGAAAATAGTTATAAATGATCCAATTAAGATTGACCAGTCTATTTTTTATTTATTTATTTGTTTATTTTAAGGATTAATTGAATGATAATACTCATATCATCACATATCTGACCCACCTAGTGAAAACTAAAGGCAAGGCAAAATGAAGGAATAATAAAAAAAGACTTTTCACAATTCCTTGCAAAATGAACTTTTGTATTTAACTTAAGGGTTAAAAATTAATTTGTTTTGGTAATAATTGACTAATGAGTATGACAAGATAGACTTATTATAAATAAAAAAAATTATTATAGTTAATTTCTTAGTTTCTATTTTAATCATTTTAATTATTATGTGTCTTTGTGTGATTTTCAAGGGGTAGAAAGCTTCACAGTGCTGGTGAATCAATTACTTGATGCCTAATACATTTATTTGGTTTTGTGATTGTTAATTTGCTCATGAATTAAAATTGTACCGGTATATAGCAATAAACTTTTCTCATTTTGTCTGCTAAGAAACACGTGAATTGTGTTTGTTTTGCTTACCGGCGAGTGTTTTTATTCAAAGAAGTCACGCTTTGTTTGACAGAAAGTGCACAGAGGAAAGGTCATTGATAAGCTTAAACACACATCACATCACTTTGTCAAACTGGTGCGTAAATGCTACTGGAAATCAACTTCACAAAAAAAAATAAAGGTTTCATTGTCAATTTTTACAAAACGTTTTCATTAAGGAAAGTTTTTTTGTGTGTTTCTCTTTATGTTTTTTAATAAAAGGAGGGCAATTTGTGATCTTAGACTCATTTGACATTACATAACCAGAATGGAATGTGAGTCAGGCCGGCGTCATTACTTCATCATACTACAATTTCTGGTATGACGATAAGAATAATGCAAGCTATATACCGAGACAACATTATGCTATCTTTGTAACATTGTGAACTATATAAATTATTTAATTGGCTCAATCACAACAGGAGAATATGTTTTCTTGGCATTTAGTTCAAAACATACCCCAACTCATCCCGTGTAATCACCCATAGACATCTCGTTTTACATGAGACACTCACTGAAAGTGGAACTGATATGAAATGTCAAAGAACCCTCTACACCCAGCAAATCTCACAATTTTATCGGATTTTTAACAGCGTGCCTGAGTGTTAAACAAGTAGAATACAGTCAAACCTCCCTTTGCAACCACCTCTCGTAAGCGACTACCTCTCATAAGCAACCACTTTTCCAAGATACCAAAAGTTTTTAAGTCAAATCACTATAGATGGAACCTCTTGTAGGTGACCACCTCTCGTAAGCGACCTTCTCTTGTAAGCGACCACTTTTTAGAGATGATTGTTTAAAATTTTCAATTGCTTTGAACCTCCCATAGGCGACCACTTGCCACACAATCTGCTGTATCTGTCACAGGTGGAAATTGAAAAGTGTGTCGCTGTAAAATATTGGCCACATCATTACAGCAGACGCCATAAATCTCACAGTTGGAGCTACCGGTTCAAGTGTCTCCCGAAATAGCTTAGCATTGAAACAAAATTTTGCTAAAATACACATGCACTATACTGTACACTGAAATCCCTGAATCCCTTGTAGTAAAAAACTCTCTTACCTCGAAAATAGCATGCATGGGTCTCGATAAGCACTGGCAAAAGGGTTAGGTAGACCTCCGCAATTACCATATGTAAATTACCCGAAATTTAGACCTACTGT
Source organism: Pavona decussata (assembly GCF_977016875.1). Lineage (NCBI taxonomy): Eukaryota > Metazoa > Cnidaria > Anthozoa > Scleractinia > Agariciidae > Pavona > Pavona decussata. The sequence goes on from NW_028145619.1 coordinate 2,226,695, forward strand.
GGTCTGTCCTCTGGCAATACTAAATCCTGGACAAGAGTCAAACATAAGACTTTTGATGCAGCAGTTAGTTGAAATGACCAATGAGCCAAACTTGGGAAGAATCACGACAATGAATTCATAATAAGAATAATGATGACAATGATCATGACAAGAACAAACAATGATAATATGATTATGATTGACCTGATAATACTCATAATATCATCACATATCTGACACAACCAGTGAAACTCCTAGGCTATGGCAGATGACTGAACAACAAAAAAAGACTTTTCACAATTCCTTGCAAATTGAACTTTTGTAAAACTAAAGGGTTTCAAAATTTGATTTGGTAACTGACTTTTGAGTATTACAAGATAGACTCATTATAAATTTTGGTTAGTTTCTTGGTGTCCATTTTAATTATTTTATTTAATTGTGTGGTTCCAGAAAATATCCATACCCACCTCACGGAGGGTCACGGAAATTCCAAGGGGGAAGGGGGATCTGAAAGGGGTAGATTTCTGAAGGGGAGGGGGGTACACAAAGAGTTTTCTTTCCAGAGGATTTGAAATGCGATCGACTAAACACTTACGTACTTTGCCAATCGATTAACGTAACCAAACAACATGAAAGTTTCCGTCCATTGAGATAAACGTAAGATTCTTTGTCATATATTTTCCATTATTGTTAGTAGCTTCGTACCACGCAGAAAGCACTCCAGAGCAACACGTTTAACATCAAGTCGAACAAAATGGCCGACTAGAAAATTATCTTCCCCATATTTCATTTGTTTATAAAGTGCAATTTTGAATGTTCAATAACTAGGTTATCACATATTTTCATCGTTATCCGTGAAGTTACAAGTTTGTAAAATGTTAGCAAAGTCGATTCAATGCCGTTTCTCTTGAAGAACATGTAACTGTGGACGGAGTCCTTGTTAGTTACAACTGAACTTGAGATTTTTGTTTCATGCATGAAATGCATGACAAGTTAAAAAATACTTAAGGCCTAAAAAGAATTTACCATCTTTACCAACTACAAAGACAAAGTGTATGACTTTATTGACATATGCCTTTGGTAAAAGACAAATTTAAGCGACATTTGACAAACAGGTGTTTTAAAAACATGTTGTAAGACGGCTAAAATACGGCTTTCCACTGATAAGCGAAGTACACACAAAAAATATCATAAACAGCACTGTTCACAAATTATGGTGACTGGATAAAAGTTACAACTGCAACATACAAAAATGGGTAATATTGAGGTATTTTCCAGAGTTTTGCTGTGAAAGCTGAAATAAGTATGCAATAATATAATTAATTGCGTGTAAAATGTAATTCGATATGTTGTTTTGACTAAGCATAAATTAAAACTTCGACTGGTTTATTTGAAAGTGCGTAAACTTTTAGTACTTTCTTAGATTCTTGAGAGAAAATTAAATGGAGAATGGTTAAATGGAGTAAAGGTCAGCTACTATGACATTTGGGTGTTAATACGCTCGTTAGTTTAAACACTTCAAGGGACGTGTCTGCCGCTATGCGTCTACAATTTTCCACGGTTATTTTTAGGAAGATTAAATCTCAGAGCCTTAGTCTTTCATAATCCAGCAGTTTTGTTTGTGACCTAGTAAATATTCCATAAATAATTTATAACATATTTATAAAATAGCGAACGTGGTGTAGTTTACAATTGTTTGGCAGCCTACAGTGAAAAACATGCCGCTTTACGTATTCATCTGAGGTGTAACTATAAACAGCTGCGGCTTAATGTTATTACAGTACTAACGAGATCAAAATAGATGTGTAAAGTCTTGTTAATTGCGGATATGGAATTTCCAAGGGGTAGGGGGACCAAATGGAAAAATCATGGAAATTCCAGGGGGGGGGAGGTGGGGAGTACTATGAAGCCCCTTGGAACTGAAAATCCTGGGGGGTGGGGGGTCAAACTTGAAAAAAACCCTCCGTGGGGGGTATGGATATTTTCTGGAACCACACATTATGTGTCTTTGTGTGATTTTCAGAAGAATGCAAAATTTATTCAATAAATTCATGGAAATTGTAAATAAACAGGCCCTGCCTTAAAGAAAGCGGGTTAGTAAAAGCAACTCATAAAAACGATATGACCATTTGGCAACAATATAAACACACATGTAATGAGACAAACAATGCCTTTACACAAGCCAAACGGCAGCATTTTATGCATAATTTAGAAATGAACAAAGAGAACCCACGCAAAACATGGATGCTGATTGATGAACTAACCTCATGCAAGTGTGGCAAAATTAGAAATATTTCCCAAATCAAGATTGAAAACAAAATTGTAAATTCTGCAGATGAAATGACAGAAGCTTTTAATGATTTTTTTCATGACTATCGGCCCTAACTTGGTGAACAAAATACTGCCATCAGACATCAAACCGGAGTCCTATCTTCAGCCCACTGATAAAGCGTTTTCCCTGAAGACTCCTGGCGTTAGCACTGTGTGCGAATTATTGAGTCAAATAAATGAAAAAAAAAAGCTATGGGGCTAGATCGAATTCCCTGTAAACTCTTAAAACTAGCTACTCATATCGTCGCACCATCACTAACAAAAATTTTCAAAAGCTGTATAGATCAGGGCATCTTTCCAAGCGAATGGAAGATCGCGAAATTCACTCCTGCATTAAAAAAAAGGTGTAAATCTGATCTTAGCAATTATCGACCAATATCTATATTACCTCTTGTCTCAAAAATCTTCGAAAAATTATCTATCAACAGCTTTACCACTACTTAAACGGAAACAAGCTTTTGAGTAACTACCAATCTGGGTTTCGTTCACTCCATAGCACCTTGAAAGCGTTACTCGAGGCAATGAATAATTTAAAATCAATCGGTCTTCTTTTATCGATGTCGAATATCCTGAAAGGTGTCCTTTGCTTGTCGCTGTCACCTATAAAATGAACTCTACTACGGCTAAAAGTATACTGAACAGCCTGTCTTACCTGCAAAGAAAGAAATCTTGCCGCTTTAATACATGATCACAAAGGACAAGAACAAGCACAACAGCTGCACAACACTCTTTCGAGAAGAAAGCGTCGATGACCGTGCACGGGGCGGTTACCCAGCAGTTTGAACGCGCCGCAGAGGATCCCGGGGAAAAGTTAAAATGGCAAGGACATTGGAATTTTGGGGACAGTGGATCTTGATGATCGCAAGACTCTGAAAACTCTCTACTGGGCTCTTGTACGATCCAATTTAGAATACTGCGCTCTCATATGAAATAAGGTATACACAGGATCTGTAAAAGATCTAATCAGCCAAAATGTAAATGACTCAAATTTCTGCAAGGCTGATCGGACTGTATATTTTGGCTAATTAGTGATTTTACAGATCCTGCGTATACCTGCAGCATTTTCGTTGTGCGGTTCCTTGCTTTTTGTTTGGTTTTAATAAAATTTTTTAAAATTTTTTGAAAATAAGTACTAGTGAGCACGGATTTAACGTTAAATCCGTGAGCCTCAAAATTATACATTACACACCCTGCGGCAGGATTTTTGTCACTTCCTGCACTTATGTCTGTGGGTGTTTTTGCTGTTCACACCCTAGTGGAACGTCATTTGTACTGTAAAATTTAGGTATAAAATAAGTTCCCCAAACTATCTTGTTCAATCCCTGACGAAGTGCGTAGTTATCACACGAAACCGGTCGGATAATAAAACAAGTTAGCAAGATTCGTTGCTGTGTGCTGCTCACTAGTACTTATTTTTAAAAAAATTGTTTTAGATCCGATATGCTGTACTTTTTAACATGGTTTGGCCATGTACCTGTGAAGGAAAGTCTTGCTTTTCTCATAATTTAACTTTTTTAATATTGCTACAGCGACATGATATTTCAGTTCTTTTGTTCATCGTTCGTAGACACGCGCTATGACGTGGACGGATGTCTGAATTTGGGCCCATCCGAAATCGGCTACCACGTGCATTTGGTAGAATATCGACTCGCGTTGGTGTTTTACTTTTTGCTGTGCTACACCGTGCTGACGAGAGCCAACCAGCTCGAAACAGTTGCCCACGGTTGCCGCATTATCATTAGTGTTGATTCTCCGTTTGGTCTCTATCATGTCGCTGTCGTGTTAAGTTTTCTACGCAGTCCGATAAACCTTGCAGAAATTTTAGTCTCTCATATGGTCCCAGCTTACACCAAAAGGGCATTGAAAAGCTAGAAAATGTTAAAAAAAAAAAAAGGGCCCGGGTGGAGGGGGCGGGGTACTCCCTATAATGGCCTATACGGGGACGCTTTTCCGCCCGATAGGGGTACCTTTTTCACGTTTCAAGTATATGAAAGGGTAGGGATTTCACGAGTCAAAGTATATGAAAGGGTAGGGAAATCTGTCATTTAGGTATTTAAATGGGCCTTTCATTATTTTCCAATCAAAGTATACGAAAGGGGTACCATTTGCCAATGGAAGGTATACGAAAGGGGTACCTTTTCTTCCAAAAATGGTATATAAAAGGGTAAAGGGTCGGACCTCGGGGCGGAGCCTGCCCGCATTAAATTTCTTTTAGTTCCCTTCCCTCCTCCCCCCCCCCCCCCCCCACCCAGGGAAAAGGGCAATCAAATTTATCTTAAAGACTGAGGACTGCTATGCTAACCGCCTAAAGAAATTAAATTTGTCATCAATGGAAAAAAGGCGATTGTTAGCAGATGTTCTTTTTTATACGAAGCTCTTCACTAAATAATTGATATTGATGTACGAACTTATGTAGATTTCTATAAGGAAACTGATCACTATTCGTTTTGAATATACTTATTTTCATAGACTTGTGGGATCATTGAACTCCCTTCCCCCTTCCATTCGTGAGGCAACAAGTGTGAATTCTTAGCTTTTAAAGCTGTACTTATAAAGTTTTTTTTATGGATTAGTTCATTCTCTTAGTGTTTTTATTGTTATAATTTTCTAATATCTATTACCATCACATTTTAATTTGCATCATTATTTTCATCTTAGTACCATTGGTGATCTGCTTTAATATGGGGTCTTAGACTCTTTTGCATTTCATCCCTTGGCTTCTGTAAATTATAAATAAAATGTAAGTCAAGGGACATTTCATTGCCCCGGACAGTGGAATGTCGTGTGGGAAGTGAAATGTTGTAGACAGTGCAGTGGTGTGGGCAGCGGACTGCCGTGTGAAGTGGAGTTGAGTGGACACCAGAATGTCAAGGACAGTGGATTGTCGTCTTATATGCAGTGAACGGCGACTGATTTGGTCAAAAAAAAATATTCCAGTCCGTCTTTAACCACTCTTTTAACTTTGTGAAAACTCAAGTTTTATTGAATATATTAAAAAAATAAATTAACTAATTTAAAAAAAAAAACTGTTAACTGAGAAAGTATACGAAGCCTCTAGAGCAGCGCTACACAAATCCGAGGACACATCACAGAGATCCTAAGATGGAGAGAAAGACAGAGACGAAAATTTTGCTTGCAGCATCGAGACGAAAACAAGTTTAAAAAAATTAACCGTGGCAGAGCCCACGAGAATCCCGTAAAAATAAAAGTAAGGGCGTGCAATTTTGATGATAAGAACGTGTGAATTTTTTCGAGTTTTTGTTGTGGTCCTCTCTCAGGGTCATTTCGGTTCAATTTGTGGATTATTTCCGGTCGGGAATCATTTGCGACTCCGAGATCATTTGCGATACGGTCAAGTTGGAGGGCCTATTTTTAGGTAATATTTTACCAGAGACAAAACATGGGGAAAAATTTTTCAAGTATTTTATATTCTGCAGACAGCCGTTTGGCTAGCCTTAATGTTCATTGTCTTTTCCCCCGAACTGTTAGGAATATGAAAACAGAAGATCTATAAACGGGGAGGTTGTCAAACGAAAAACACTGATGAGAAACTGAGAACACAAATTAAGGAAGGTGCCTACTTTTGTTGCTGCGCTTACGTCCTGTGCATCTTGAGATATTCGGGTTTCCTATCGGTGGTGCCTACTAGTACAGGGATACTTTTTGCGCCATTTAAAATTATGCTGAGAGAGCAAAACCTAGCAATTGCCCTTGGTATGTAAAAGAAAATTTGGGGTAACCATGCATTTTCAGAGATAATAAAGCTTCGATTTGGAAAATATAGCTCTTCATTCCTTTGTATTTTACTGTCTTTTAGCATAATTGTTGCTTAATTATCTCTAAAAATATTCGTGGTTACCCCCAATTTTCTTTTTGGATTTCAATAGCCCTTGCTAAGATCTACTTTCACCGCATAGTCATAAACCACATAAAAATACTTGTTCATTAGTAGGAACCGTCCTTAAGGTCTCGTTCGATTGACCGTATTCCGGAATAAGAATAAGCGGAACAGCTGTTAAATTTCTATATTCAATTACATTTTGGAAGACATTTCTGCAAACTTTCCGACGGACACAGGATAATTTTAAAGCGATTTTGGACTCCAGTAACTCAAAAAAACGCTTATGAGGGCTTTCTTGTCATCATGGTATGTATTCCTATTCCGGAATAGGGTCAATGGAATATTTTTGTTGACTTAAAATATTATTTATACACTTTCAAGACAACAGCCTTGCTTTTAAGAAAAGAATGCCACACAGTAGAGTTTGTATACCGCATTTATAAAAAGTATAGTGTGTACAAAGTAAAACCGTTTAACCCTTTGGATTCGTTGAATAAAATGTCATTGCTCTAAACTGAACTGTTCGGTTTTTCAACAAACCAGAAAAGAACTCTACAAAAGAAGTGTTCAAGCACATGTTCCTTTGCGTGACGGCCCCATCCCCCTCCCCCCGGGGATCACACTGCACAAAGGTAACAGCAACAGAAGACAGTTTTAACACAAGGCTTACAAACAGATTCTAAAACATTTCAGTTTTAGTAGCGACCACCATTCCGTTTTTCTTTACAATACCATTGAAACAAGAAATATGATCAGTGAAAACGTTTAATTTTTGAACTAAAGGAAAATCAAAATTAATTACTTATAACTCAAACTCGTTACTAATATAAAAATCTTAAAGAGAAAAAAATAAACAGCGTCAACACGCAAAAACCAACAAGTTATCGACACAGTATAATATAAGAATTCCGTTTAAGCCCATGTTCCTAAGAAGCGATTTTACATAAAGCCTGGTTTCCTCATTCGGTGAAACGACATATGAAGATGAATTTTATCTCAATGTTGTTGTCTCTCATATTCCTTTTCTGTCGTTATGCTGCCTTGTCCACACTAACATTTAACATCGATGAAGTGTCTTTTTACGTTTGCGTGGCGTCTTTTGTCGCTATTTTCTTACCGTGAACAATTGGCCAATGTTGGACAATAATTCAACTTTTTAGTTTTGTTTACCTCTGACTGTTGAGCAATAACTACTATTGTCGCAAATGTTCTGTAAAATAACTATGTTGACTATGTTCCGTAAACGAAAAAAAAACAGGGAATTTAATACTCAAGAAAGAAGCTGACAAATAATAGCGAGTTTAACAAGCTACTACGGCGATGGCAAGGACGTTTCTTCGCCGTATTCTGCCAACCAACAACGTGAAATGACAACATTCAAGGTTCTGTGGAAAACGTGAGCGTATGACTGACGGTAAATTTTTAAAATTCAACGCCGTTTACACCAGGGGCCAATTTAATAAAATGTTTACACTTGTAACTTACAAACTGGACCCTTGTTATTGCACGCTCATGCACAACATGAGTCCGCTTAACATTGTTGGAAGTCTTTACCAATGAGTTTTTAACTCGTTTCTGAACTAATCATTCCTGCGGGCTTGTCAAACTAACTGCCTAGCTGGTAAACTACAAGTGTAAACGTATTATTGAATTGTCCCCAGTTCTGTTACTGGATAGTTCAGTCCCAGTTGAACGGATTGAGCTAATCCTGGACTTCCATTTTCAAGCGACGTTGTCGTTCCCGTTGTGGCTTCTTAAAGTCCGTTTTTACGTAAATTATGCGCTTTGTCTTTTTTACTCCAAGAATCATCGCTCGTTGGACACGCCATACTATCCCTCAAATCAGGGGCTACTCGAAGCATGAACTATATATATGTAGAGTGTAGGTAGGCCACAGTTGCGTGCAAGATTTTAAAACCTTAAATCCACACCAAGTAGACCTTCAATTTACTGTGCATGAACTTTGTAGCCAAACTCAGCTTTACGGGCACTGGATGAAAAGCAACACCTCATAACTATAAGAAATTTTCTTGTTCCTGACCAATATCTTCACTGTAAAACGATCAAACTCATTATGTTATACAAACAAACCCATTAACGAGCAAGGACACTCTTTTCTGTCCCTGTGGGCGTCCATCCGGGAGACAGCAACATGTGTTTATATCAGGATGGTGTCTTTATTGAGTGGGTGGACAAACTCAACCGTCTCTAATAAGGTGATTACATTCAGTGGTTGCCAATTAAGTGAGCCGTATAACTGCTACTGGAATGAATCAAAGAAGACGAGTAAACAGGATTATACCCCTTAAAATCCAAAAATCGTTCTCTGGTTGAAACGTTTTTAAAACTTAAGCTTTTGGTGGCTAACAGACTGCAGCCTTTCGCATTCATTAAAGACTGCAATCTGGTACCCTAAAGTTTATGATTTTAAAACTGTTCAGCCAGAGACCGTTTGCTCAGTTTTTAATATGCTCGGCTACTGGAATGTATGAATTTTGTGTGTTTAACTGAAAAATGTTTATCGAATATCGCACAGCCAGATACAGTGATATAAGAAGAGAGAGTAAACTTCAAGTTCACTCAATCACTAATCATATGATTTTCATAGTGCCCAAGAAGTAGCGCCTCATTACTCAACTCCTCCTGACAAATCCAACAAATGTGTTTTTCAACGTGACTAGCCTCTGGCCTCATGCAACGGTAAGGTCTTAGGAAAGTGTGGATTTTTCTTGACGTGTTATCATGAACACAATCTGCGGCATCCTTGTGGGTTCTTTCATGTTTCCTTAGAGTTCCTGCTCGCCTAAAACACTTGCCACACTGTTTGCATTCATAAGGCCTCTCCCCAGTATGGATTCTTTCATGTCTCCTTAGTGTTTCTGCATGACTGAAACACTTGCCACACTGTTTGCACTCATAAGGCTTCTCTCCAGTATGGACTCGTTTATGGCTCCTTAGATTTCCTGCTTCACTAAAAGACATGCCACACTGTTTGCATTCATAAGGCTTCTCTCCAGTATGGACTCTTTTATGGTTCCTCAAAAGTCCTGGTACACTAAAACACTTGCCACACTGTTTGCATTCATAAGGCTTCTCTCCAGTATGGACTCTTTTATGGTACCCCAAAGATCCTGCTTGACTAAAACACTTGCCACACTGTTTGCATTCATAAGGCTTCTCTCCAGTATGGATTCGTTCATGGTTTCTTAAATAATATGCTCTATTAAAGCATTTGCCACACTGTTTGCATTCATAAGGCTTCTCTCCAGTATGGACTCGTTCATGGATTCTTAGAGTTCCTCCTTCACTAAAACACTTGCCACACTGTTTGCATTCATAAGGTTTATCACCACTATGGACTCTTTTATGTGTCCTTAAGTTTCCTGCTTGACTAAAACACTTGCCACACTGTTTGCATTCATAAGGCTTGTCTCCAGTATGGACTCTTTCATGTCTCCTTAAAGTTCCTGCTTGACTAAAACACTTGCCACACTGTTTGCATTCAAAAGGCTTCTCTCCAGTATGAACTCTTACATGTCTCTCTAGATGTGCTGCTTGACTAAAACACTTCCCACACTGTTTGCATTCATAAGGCTTCTCTCCAGTATGGACTCGTTCATGGATTCTTAAAGTTCCTCCTTCACCAAAACACTTGCCACACTGTTTGCATTCATAAGGTTTATCACCACTATGGACTCTTTTATGTGTCCTAAAAGTTCCTACTTGACTAAAACACTTGCCACACTGTTTGCATTCATAAGGCTTCTCTCCAGTATGGACTCTTTCATGTCTCCTTAAAGTTCCTGCTTGACTAAAATACTTGCCACACTGTTTGCATTCACAAGGCTTCTCTTCAGTATGGACTCTTTCATGTCTCTTCAGGTGTACTGCTTGACAAAACCACTTGCCGTGTTGTTTGCATTTGACAGCGTTTTCCCAGCCTCCTCTTTGCCCTAAGGATGTTCGCATTCTTCTTTTTAATATCTGAAAGTAATAGAAAACCACTTTCTGAATATAGCCAAAAAAAGAATCATGCTTGCAGCATTTCTCCCAAGAAAGAAACAAACTCAAGGATGTTAAAACTAATTCATATTTTAAAATTCTTGCCACAGAGAGCAACTTGCATCCTGCATTAATTAAGTCAACAGAGTGGGTTAAAACCCACATGCTCAAACTGTTAACTTCTAATTAAGTCGTCCCAAGTGATCGCTATGTTAGTTGTCTCCTGTAGCTCAGTGGTAGACAATCTGAAAAAGTAATTTAGTATACCTGATAAAATCAATACATGTACCTCTATCACTTAGTCACCAGGTTTAAAACATAACATCACATTTCTTTCACTCATCAACATTGAAATCCAAGCAGCATACAGGATGTTTGTCAAATGAACCTGGTAAATAAACTTGCTCTCAAGAGTCTCCTGTAGCTTAGTGGTAGAGCATCTGAACTAGTTATTGAAAGGTCATAAGTTTAAAAACTCCTTTGGGAGAATTTGTTTTTTTATGCCTGTGCCCCTTATTGAAAAAATACATTTACCAATGAGATACTCACACAACAGAAAACATGCAAAATTTTGGAAGTACTCTTACTTAATTTTACATGAGACAATCACTGAAAGTGGAACTGATATGAAATGTCAAAACCCTCTACACCCAGCAAATCTCACAATTTTAGTCGCTGTTTAGCAATATGCCCATTTAAAGAAATAGAATGATTATAACTTGCAATACTAAATTATGGACAAGAGTCAAACATAAGACTTTTGATACAGCAGCAAGTTGAACTGAACAATGAGCCACACTTGGGGAGAATCACGACAATGAATTCATAATAAGAATAATGATAACAATGATCATGACAAGAAAAAACAATGAAAATAGTTATAAATGATCCAATTAAGATTTACCAATCTATTTTTTATTTATTTATTTATTTGTTTATTTTACCAATTGATTGAATGATAATACTCATATATCATCACATATCTGACCCACCTAGTGAAAACTTAACGCAAGGGAAGATGACTGAATAATAAAAGAAGACTTTTCACAATTCCTTGCAAATTGAACTTTTGTATTTAACTTAAAGTGCCCCTAGGACGAAAATTTCATTTTCCATCTTTTTGCATTTTCGTGTAGAATGTGACCTTCTTACTCGTGTTACCAAATTTCAATCCTTTAGGGCGATTGGAAGTATTTTTTTTAGCTTCTTATTCAATATTTCACGGCCGCCATTACTTGGCCTTGTTCCGGAAGTTAAGGCTCAAATTACAGGAAGTGACGTCATTGGCTCAACACGAAAAATTCCACATGGCTAATTTTCATATGGATTCTACTTCATAAACTGTATTCTGCTGTTGCGAACTAACTAGATGTTGCGAACATCTAGTTAATTTCTTAGTTTCTATTTTAATCATTTTAATCATTAAGTGTCTTTCTGTGATTTTCAAGGATAGAAAGCTTCACAGTGCTGGTGAATCAATTACTTGATGCCTAATACATTTATTTGGTTTTATGATTGTTAATTTGCTCATGGATTAAAATTGTACCAGTATATAGCAATACCGGTAAACCTTTCTCATTTTGTCTGCTAAGAAACACGTGAATTGTGTTTGTTTTGCTTACCGGTGAGTGTTTTTATTCTGTGCCTGACTGCTTTATGAAGTGGCTTGATGATTTTAACAAAATTTTGCCCTCTATGTTATGAACATGCAACGGCAAATATGAGTCCTCACAGAATAAAGGATAAATTTTTACTTTCATTTTCAAAGCTTTCGAAAATTGTTATGAAGAAAACGTTGAACATAAATACGTAAATAAGCGCGAAAAATAATCCTTAATTCTACTCAACAGGTATTCACAACATAGACTTGATCTGATCATGTAATCAATTCATTGCTTGATCAATTGCGTGAGCAGTACTTGGTCATGTTTGCAGTGAAATCAATACAGATACTCCATCGATCCTGTAAATAGTTCATTGCTCTAATCGATCAAGTGAACAACACTCAGAACTTACACTCGTGGAGCGATCTGTCAACTAAGTGGAACGATCTAGCCTGACTATATTGTAGGAACGATCATAAAAGGAACGAACAGTAAAGATCTCGAACCTCCAGCCCTTGGACTTCAAATCTCCTGGTAAGGTTTTATACCGAAATGCAGAAGATCTGTCGGAAAAATTTCTGCACAGCCCCATACATTAATTGAAGGTCTGAGGGCATAACCGACTTATGTCGAATTTTAGCGCGGCTTTCGATTTCGCACGGATTTGTCCGAATTTTGGCTCTCCCTGGTTTGGAAAACATTTCGCGGTTTTACAATCGTGGACAAAACTCCTTGAGAAAACCAAACACGAACAGAACAAAAACCACTTGCTTACTTCTCCCTCCCACCCCCTCCCCCTATGCAATGAGAACCGAACACAGACAGCCAAAAAACCACTCACTTACTGTTTCTCCCTTCATAATTCTACAACAGTTACTTCTCCCTTCCCCCCTCCCCCTTATGCAATGTTGATGTGGGAAGTGATGCTTGCCAGGAAACTGTTCGTGACCCAAAAGACAACATTGAGTCAGGGGGAGGGGGAGGGGTATTTGGTAGTTTGCTTGTCTACAAGTGAACGCGCTTGGAAGGCAAATTTTTTATAGGTTTTGTCCACGTCAGACTCATTTTCCAAATTATCGGTAGGCTAAAAGTTTCCACTGTCCACGAGCCGTGTTTAGTCGCACCAGTTGTTGTTTCTATAAGTAACGTTTGAGATGATATCATGGTTTGCTTTTGCGGGTTGTAACAAGCCCAAAATAGATCAAGGCAGTCGGGATAAACAACTTGCGTATCGTACTGGCTAGTTGGTTTCGCTTTTGTTTGGTGAAGTTTGTAAACGCACCGACATCTATGGATCTCTTGAAGAGTTATGAAATTGAGGAATGCAGTTCACAGGAACTGGTGGAAATGTTGTCCAAAGAATCCCTCCTTGGAAGTGATGACTGTGCCGTGATGAATTTTTCAATTCGATTATCAAATCCCGCGGGAGCATCAGAGACAAATCCCGCCATGTGCACGGTGTTTTGCAAGCCTTAGTTGTGGTTTGCCAGGCTTGAAATTCGGTATGTAACAATTAACTTGACAATTTCAAGGCAATGATTCAATAAAAGTACGATTAACATAGATTTTCAACGGTTAACACCGACTGCCCGTAAAAAAGAATAGATAGTCTTTACCTTTTAATAGAACTGCCGTTAATCGTTGTTAATCGTTGTTAATCGTTGAAACGGCTACATGTCTTCCTGTTAATCGTGTAGAATGCTAGTATTTTGCGTTATGAAGAGTGATATGTCGACAAATGGGGCAAAGCTGGATTTTACGCCAGGAAATGAACACATTTTCTCTTGGAGGATGTAACTGTTTACATTTCGGACATTCCTGTCACGTACGTAGTAGTTTGTAACAGAATCAAATAAAAACGTGACAGCATTCTTTACGTTGCTCCCGCGATAAACACCGCTTTCGTGTGCCGTGTTTCGAAGACAACGAGTGTATATTGAATACAAGTATTTAATCCTCAGTGCATTGTCCTTTTGGTCATCCAGTCTCTATAATGTTACCGATATATCTTTACAAGATGGTAAAATTTCTCAATGGCATTAATACGAAACACAAAGCGGCATAAAAAAATACTGGACAATGGTTTTCAATCGAATTGCAGTTCGCATGCAAAAGTTTGCACAAATCCGAGCAACATCGAAAACCGGGCTGAAATTCGACATAAGTCGGTTATGCTCCCAGCCCTTCAATTATGCATGCTGATGTATTAATTATGTATGCGCTTCATTGTTTTTTATGACAATAACCTATTCCCATGTGTTTTGCATATATACATTGCAATTAATACTTACTGCGTCAATAAAAGAGGATTTCGTCGTGTCATGACTTTTTCTCCACTTCTCTCTCCATTTTCCCAATCCCATTTTCTTCATTTCTCTACCCCAGACCCCTAACGCTTTTCCGCCTTACTGTTGACGTTGGATTCCCTGTCCATCTGCTTTACCACTAGACTGCGAGGAATTTGTTGGAAATTACCCCTCAATAAATATATTTTATTTTTTGTAAGCCATAAAAAATCTACATAATAATACAAAGGCATTTTTTTCCTGTGCGTTGCACTTGCCTTGCAATTCTCATGAAAAAATGCTTCATTTTCGCCCCTTGATTGGCCGGTCTCTGTTTGGGTCTTTCTCCTAGTCATAGCCCCATGCAACCATGTTATAGTGAGTTGTAAAGCATTAACGAGTCTTCGCCGACGCCACTTTTTTTAGTCATTGCTTGTGCTCTGAATCATTGTCTTATTATTTTTGTGTCCTTTGCTCTTTCGTCCATCGCTTCCCCCACATCAATGCCATGCTACTGCGTTTGTAATTTGACTAACCTTCGACCATCGTTCCAAGCCTTCAATCACCTTTTAAAGTCGCCCAATATCCTTGCGGATTACGAATGGTGAACAGAATAATACGAGGAACATGACCTAAACGTGTCGTCCGTGAAATGTCCGCCAGTTGGGGTTAAGAATGCCCTGCATACGAGCAATATTGGCATATATTGTAAGATGCCAACCTTTACGAAGTTCAACAGGACTGACAAAGTTGATTGTAGTGCTCTACGTGCCCTTCGAGATTCGCCCAAGGAAGAAGAAATATCAGACGCACATCTCTGCAAGGGAGAACCTCTGGGTAATTTTAGGAATGACAACAGCAAAAATAGGACGTAAAACAAAAAGAAAGGTAAAGAAATACTTTATTTTTGATAGTTTATGGCAGTCGCAATTAAAAAACCACTGGTTAATCTGCCGGTTTTTTTACGGCCCATGCGAAAACATGTCACTCAATTGTAAACATTTTTAAAACGTGGACAAATTAAAATGCATAAAAATTTCTAAAATTGTCAAATTTTGTTTAGATTTTCCGTATTTTTTCCCTAAAATATGAAGATTTTGGCAAAGTCTACATAGACTTAGAAGGAAAATACAAAAACTAAGAGGAACAAAGCGAAGTAATCTCCCTATGGCACACTATTGTTATCCCTATTGTTTCCTTTAAACAAAGACTGTATGCATAATAAATGTATGGGGCTGTGCGGAAATCTTGCCGATCTTTCTGCACGCAGTAACGCAAGTGAAACACCTTTCGCGCGCGAGATTGCGAAATGTAGAGGATCTTTCTGCATGCGGTGATACACGTGAAATGGCCCGTGAAATGCCTTTGCAGGCGCGAGATGGCGAGTTCTGCCATTTACTGCAGACTGGTTCATAAATAGGTATTCCGTGCTTTAGCAATCAGTTGTTCATAGTTTCTTGATAGAGAATATTTCAAAACTCCAATTTTACCGACAATATAAGCCTATCTCCCTGGAGAAAAGGTGATTCCTCAACAAAAAGTGGATTCCGCAGAATGTTTCCTCTACTTTCTTGAATATCTAAAGGTGTCCTTTGCTTCTCACTATCCCCCGACGACCTTTGCTACGGCTAAAAGTGAACTGAAAAGACTGACTCACCTGCAAGGAAAGAAATCTTGCCGCTTACTTGATCACAAAGGACACGAACGATAAATCAAGCACAACACTCTTTCGAGAAGAAAGCGTCGACGACTGTGCAATGGGCGGTTACCCTACAGTTTGAACGGGCCGCAAAGGATCACGTGGAAAGTTATAGAATGGCGAGGACATTGGAATTTTGGGGACAGTGGAATCGAAATGTAATTCAACGCGCGGTCATTACATTGCCCTGGACAGTGGAATGAAGTCGACAGTAAAATGTTGTACAGGTTGTAGACAGTACAATGGTGTGGGCAGTGGACTGTCGTGTGGAGTGGAGTTTTGTGGACACCAGAATGTTGAGGAGAGTGGAATGTTGTCTCATATCCAGTGATGTGTAATTGATTTCCCTAGAAAAATTATTCCAGTCTGTCTTTAACCACTCTGTACTACGGAACCTCGTGAAAACTCAAGTTTTATTGAATATATTAAAAAAACAAAACAAAAATATTTATTCAAAAAACGCTGCCTGGGAAAGTCTATAAAGCCTGTAGAGTAGCGCTATAGAAACTTAAAGTAACACTTAATACATCCGAGGTTACATCATAGAGGCCTTAGATGGACAGTGAGATAGAGACGGAAATTCTGCTCGATCGTAACATAGGGACGAAAAAAGTTTAAAAAAGAGACTCGGCAGAGCCCCCGAGAATCCCGTAGAATAAATATAAGAAAGGGCGTGAAATGTGGGTGATCAGAACGTGTGTGAATTTTTTCGGATCTTTGTTATGATCTCCAACTTCATTTGTGGTCCACTCTGGGGATCATCTGCGGTTCACGCCCAATTTGGGGATCATATCCGGTCGGAGTTCATTTGCGGCGGGGTCAAGTTGGAGGGCCTATTTTAAGGTCATATTTTAACCGAGGCAAAACATGGCGAAAAATAAAATTTCAAGTATTTTATATTCTGCAGACAGCCGTTTGGCTACCCGTAACGTTCGTTGTCTTTTCCTTCGATTTGTTAGGAATATGAAAACGGAAGATCTATAAACAATGAAGTTCTCAAACGAAAAATACTTATGAGAAACTGAGAAAGCAAATTAAGGAAGGTGCCTACTTTTGCTACTGCGCATACGTTCTGCGCATCTCGAGATACTCGGGTTTCTTATGGATGGTACCTACTTATACAGGGATATCTTTGAGCGGTTTAAAACTATGCGGGGAAAGCAGAACCTAGCAAGTGCTCTAAGTATCCAAAAAGAAAATTTGGGGTAACCATGCATTTTTCAGAAATGATAAAGCTTCATTATGAAAACTTTTTTCATATTGAAGGATTGAAAAAAAAAACGCTATGCATTGCTTTGTAATTTTTGTATTTTACTGTCTTTTAGAATGATTGTTGCTTAATTATCTCTAAAAAAAATGCGTGGTTACCCCCAATGTTCTTTTTGGATTTCAATAGCCCTTGCTAAGATCTGCTTTCACCGCATAGTCATAAACCACACAAACCACCCAAAAATACTTCTTTATTAGTAGGAACCGCCCTTAAGGTCGCGTTCGATTGACGGTATTCCGGAATAAAAATTAGGGGGCTAGCTGTTAAATTTGAAGTGTTAAACTGTTAAATCGCTAAAATTGTATTTTTGTCAGAAACTGCCCCTTATTATGTTGTCCACTGTATATACAGTCGAACCTCCACTAACGGCCACCTCTCCACAACGGCCACCTCTCTACAACGGCCACTTTTTTTCTCCCAGCGGACAGTCCATACATTACCTCTTGTTTAAACCTCTCTACAACGGCAACGGCCACTAAAGTGGGTCCCCAACTGTCAAAATAACCTCTCGACAACGGCCAGTACAGCTCTTTTTTGTAAAAACCTTTTTTTCATAAGTTGATGCATTAATCGACATTTGTCTTCGGAACATTACGTTTCTGTACCCATTTTAATGATATACGTATTTTGATTGTGTTCCATTTATAAGCTGCAGTAAGCATAAATTGTCTACAATAATATAGCGAATGTTGCGAACCTTGCTCGTTTCGTCTTGTTAACTTTTTGATTCGAAACATTATTTATGTTTTATTGTGTATTTTATCTGTATATATTATTTAAGATTGGATTGCCATTATAGGCTACAGTAAGCATGAACTTGGCATAATAAACAAGTTGTACTTCCCGAAAAAAAAGTGTCATATTACACCCCTACCTCCCCATAACGGCCACCTCTCCACAACGGCCACTTTCTTCTGTCCCCAAGATGGCCGTTGTGGAGAGGTTTAACTGTAGTTTGACAACGTTTTCTCAAAACTGGCGCACGTACGAATTTTATTCCTGAAGGACAACCGTGAAAGTAGACAAGTATCCTTAATTAAAGCGTACCGAGCAGACAGCGCATGATATGGAATGGCGGAGGTTACAGAATATTATTTTTCAAATGAATTGGGAAACGCCAAAGTTGAGTCTGCAACTCTGCAAGTCTGCAGGTCTGCAGGTCTGCAAGTCTGCAGTCTGCATTTGTCGCACACCGTCGATAAAGTGATCCCTCAATTTCACATGAATTGGATAATAAAGTTTTAAGTTTTGATCTTAAATAACTAAGGGCGCGTTTTTTTTATCCACAATTCTGTAATAAGAATGGTTGGTACGGAATGCTCGGAACAATTTGGATTGTCTGCATAAAAAAACCCCCGTCGGTCCTGGCCAAGCAAACATTGCGTAACAAATATGGCGGCCGACGAAGAGGCTGCCATTGCAGCCGTTATCGCAGCAATTTTCCTTGTACTTTTGGTACAATGAAATTAGAAGCAATGTTTCATTTTGTCTAAAAGTGTAACCTGATTTTTCTCTTGTAGAGACGTATTTGAATCCGCAGCGCTCATCTCGCCGTCCGCCATCTTGGATTTTCATTCGCAACATTCTGTTCATTCTGCCCCTGGGAGCAGAATGGATGGAATGGCATTCTGTCCATTCCGGAATAGGAACGCAGAATAGAAAAACGTGCGTATTTTACACTCTGTCCATTCTCATTCCAGAATTGTGAATAAACAAGATGCCTATACCGGCATTTACGCAAGATGCATTTATTCCAACTGTATGCTTCGCAGATTTATAAAACTATCCTTGCTAATGGAATAGTTTGAATCACGACGATCGCCTTACGTTGTTTCCCTTGTGTTACGCTACTCAGGGTTTTACTGGAAATTTCGGAAATTCCATTACGATAACGTAAGCCTCTCAATGATCTCTTTTCAGTCTCCCATCGTGGTCTAAGACTGTCAAACAAAGCACGATTCCTTCGCCAGGAACTCTCCAATTTCCACCGTTTTAAATGTCGAGTGCTTCTTAGAAGTTATTCTTTCGATTTACCTTTCCAAAATGGTGAAATTTCCGTTTGAAAACGGCACACTTGAGTCCACAACATGTTAACAATATGGCGCCGCAAATTTAATCCAAGATTAGTGAATAAATCAAATGATGCTTTGATGTCACACAACTAGGGGTGAGTGGGTCCCCTCTCTCGCGATATACGCGACAAGAATGGATTTTGATAGACCTGCTTTTGTTGAAGACAATCAGAACAATACATCCCGAGTAGGAGAGGGGAGAGTTTAATAAATAAATTAATGTACCGATTTGTGGCTACGACGAAGAAAAAAAAAAGGGAAATCGACCCGTTTTTAGACACGGTATGCCCCTTCAGGGCATCCCGCGTAAAAAACGCGCCCTAAGTTTCTCATTTCTGGACACTTTTTCTTTTCTTTCCGAGCAAAAAAATTCATTCACTGAGACGTTATGCATGCTTTCATCTTTGCCACGAAACCCAATTAAGGCCACGCATGCGCATTAGACCAAAAATTGTGACTGGTTGTTTTCGTGAAAATGAACTGTTTTCTTAGGAACCGCTCATTAGAATTCGTGACATTTGGCTTGAAAATAGTTCCCTAAAAGCGTAACTCGTCTACAAAGAGAAACTTTAATCTAACAGAGGGTAACATCACAAAACATTTAAATGCAAAATCAATATTTACAGGAGACCTCTCTGTTAAAATTACATGAAAGTAGTACAACTGTGTCAGTGTTTTGTGAGTTTTTCTAAATACAAAAAATGGAAAAAATCTAATGAGTGCATTTTCTAAAAAATAAAAGAAACCTATTATTTATGGACGTTTAATATTTCTCTGCGTTGCCATGGAAACGGTACAAAGCTCAACAAGACATACGAAAATACATTCCTTCTTATTTAGTCTTACCCCATACCAATTTTTGGCGTCCAGAAGTACATAGTTTCCAAATAACGTCTTCTAACACCCAGGCCCGTGACCAGGATTTTATGTGGGGGGTGCTAACGAGGCCAAAGTGGACCAAAATACCGAAATGTATTTTTTATTGTCTGATCCGTTTATTTAGGAACGTAGCAACACATGAGAAATTGTAACGGCAAAGTACACGGTAGGAACTGAATATTACATTTGTCGAACACAATTGTTTGAATTAAGTTATAAAGGACTAATTTTACGATGTAAAATGATACACCAAATACTGCGGAACAAGAGAGGATGAGAGGATGTGCGGAACTAATCCCTCAGAAGTGTCCCGAACTCCAGCCTCCGTAGGTTTGGTGGCAAACAGATTTACCACGTCATCAAAAACAATTTTAACTTGATAACCATGTGCATAAGTGCGAGGGACGACAGCCTTTCCTGGCGCATGCATGCTCTGTTATATGTATGGAGCCGCCTTAAACAACTCGCACTTCTTTCGCATTTACAGCTCGTTGTGGCGCATATTTTGAGGAGCGCATATATATTTGGAAAGAGATCATCATCGCACTCCTAAAGAGCTTTGGCTGCTGTATTTGGCCTGTCTTCCTTCGGTTTTGAGGAGTATCTGAAACTGAAAGAAATAAGAAACAATATGTACTGTTATCACTCGCTTACCCATTTGTGTAATTTGTTGTTGTAAGTAATAGCCTTGATTTTCGTCATCTAAAAGTATTCGGTTGTCACGTTTCGCTCTCAGTGTGGGTTTTCAACGGAATTAAGGAAGGATTCGGTAGCGATCATTGCGTCGTGATAGTACTTCATTTGCTCATGTCTTTTTTGCCTTTTCTTGAATCTTATGCCATTTTATGAAATTGCCGTTGTCTTTCCTGCAATGCATAGGTGTCATTAAAGCAGAGTGTTTACAGAATACTCCATCTACTGAAGGGCTGTAGACCATCCACGAGTACCCTCTTCGGCACTAATGAAGAAATCGCGTTGGAAACTTGCAGTTAATCGGTGGCACAAAATGACTTTTAATTAAATGATACTTCTGACCAACTGGCAGCTTATTTGCGGAAGAACCAAATTTCTCAGAGGTCGTCGAAAACTTCCCGATAAGTGTCATTTATTTCTTGTTGCATCAGTGGTTCTAAGTGATACTGCGTTAGATTGTCATCAGTATTTTCAGGTACTGGAGCTTGCGAAGTCTCTACAATTTTATAAATAATACAGAATTGTTAAGAAAGTACACATCGGCTATTGACATGCATCAGGAAATGACGATAAGAGACCAAGAGAAACATAAATTGTATTTTCCCTCTGTGTCTCGAAAACTTCTATTTTGATGGTTTGTGATGTCTGTGGATTTCCAGGTGCTGCTATAGATTAACCCTCCCCCAAGTCCTTCTCCGAATTATTACTCTGTGTTCCCTCATTGGCTTTTATTAAGCGATGTAAGTTCGTTTCATATTTAGAAATAGCGACTAAATCTCAGAGCATAATAATAGGATCAAGACTGGTGAACATATATTGCGAAAATAAGTGTGATTTACCTTCTATATCTCGCTGTAAGACTGTAGTTAACTGAGATAGTTTCAGCTGGGCTGTCGTCGCAGACTGCACTGTCATTGTCAGCGTCTGATGCCTCTTGACGGGGTACTTTACTGACCCATGTATCGAGAGACTGGCAAGATTTAGCCGCAGCCTTCCTCTTTCTATTTTCCTCTTCTCTCCTACCCATAACTTCATTATTCATTTAGATAAGCTCGGACATCTGTGCGCTCATTGAAATGTTCTGAATGGCTCAGGCTACTATAGTGCAGCTGGTGTTAGTTTCCTAGGGAATACATTACTGAATTTTCCACTCTTTGGCTTTGTTTAAATATCACTGTTAAGTTTTAAACTTCAGTTTAACCGACTACACTCCTTAACTTGTCTATTGAGTATCAGAATGCGGACCTTTCGGGCCTGTGGGGGGGGGGGAGGGGGGTGCGAACGTACCCCGTGAACCCCCTAGCCCCCTGGTTGCGGGCCTGAACACCTGTACACTAAAAAACTGTATTCGGCCACCTTAAGTACATTCGGGAAGACATTTCTGCAAACTTTCCGACTGACACAGGATAATTTTAAAGCGATTTTGGACTCCAGTAACTCAAAAAAACGCTTATGAGGGATTTCTTGTTATCATTGTATGTATTCCTATTCCGGAATAGGGTCAATCGAACGCTTTTGTTCACTTAAACTATTTATAAACTTTCAGGACAACAGCTTTGCTATTTGGATATGAACTGTACCGAAACTTATTATAGGCACAGAGTGCAACACAGTAGAGTTTGTATGCCGCATTTACATAGAGTATATGGTGTAAAGAATAACAAAGTATAAACTTTAGATTAATCGTTAATTATAATGTCATTGCTCTAAACTGAACTGTTCGGTTTTCAACAAACCAGAAAAGAACTCTACAAAAGAAGTGTGCAAGCTCATGTTCCTTGGTTTGACGGCCCAACCCCCCTCCCCTCGGGATCACACTGTACAAAGGGATAATCAGCAACAGAAGACAGTTATACCACAAAGGCTTACAAACAGATTCTAGAACATTTCTGTTTCAGTAGTAACCACCATTACAATATCACTGAAACAATAAATATGATCAGCGAAGACGTTTAATTTGTTAAACTCGCGGAACAATGCTAGATACTAATAACTCAAAGTTGTTACTGATATAAACATTTCAAGGAAAAAAAGAAACAGCACTAACATGCAAAAACAACAAATAACACAACACAGTAACGAGATAAGAATTCCGTTCAGTTTACGCCCCATTTCCTAAGAAGCGATTTTACATAAAGCCTGCCCGGTTTATACTTTCGATAAAACGAGAAATAAAGATGAATTTTTTTCCTTTTTTCCTTCTGTCGTTATTTTCTTAATGTGAACCAGGTTTACCACCTGTTCTGTTACTGGATAATGCGGATCGTGAAGTTAAACAAGTAACGCCAACTTACATTTTCAAGCGACGTCAGTGTCGTTGCAGTCGTGGCTTCGTAGAATCCCTAATTATTATTACGTAAATTATACGCTTTGTGTTTTTTTTCTTACTCAAGGAATCATCGCTCGTTCATTGGACACGCCATACTATCCCTCAAATCAGGGGCTGCTCAAAGCGTGAACTATATATATGAAGGCAAAACACAGTTCATTGCAAGATTTTTAAAACATTACATCCCTACCAAGTAGACCTTCAATTTACATTGTAACCTGAATAGCAAAACCTCATGACTATATGAAATTTCATGTTCTTATGATCCAATATTTTTACTCTAAAAATATAAAACTCGCGCTATACAAACAACTAGCTTAAGGAGTCAGGAAACTTTCCCTCACACGTCCATAGTAGTAGGCTTGTTGTGTAAGCACTTTTTTAACACAGTTACAAATTCAAAGAAAGGAGATGTTTAAAGTATTACTCTCTTCCACTAGCGCAAATGAAGGCTGGCATTCAGCACCACTCTTATTTCGCTTATTGTTACTGGGGTGAGATTGGATATAACACTCTACATTCAATTACCATTACCAAGGACACCGGGGAAACGGGAACAGGTGTTTTTATCAGAAGGGTGCCTAATAGAGCGGTTAAGGACGGTGGCTACTTTGGCTACTGCGCATACGTTCTGCGCATCTCGGGATGGTCTGAGAAAATCGGGTTTCTTAACGGCGGTGCCTGCTAAAACAAAGATATTTTTCGTGGTTTATAACTACGCGGGAAAAGTAGATATTAGCAAGGGATATTGCAATGCGAAAAGAAAATTAGAGGTTACAACTCATTTTTCAGAGATAATTAAGGTACGATTTGAGAAAAATTCACACATCGTTTTGTATTTTAGCGCTTTTTAGAATTACTGTTGCTTAACTATCTCTAAAAAATGCGTGGTTACCCCAATTAGTCATAAACTGGGCAAAAATACTCCTATGTAAGTAGGCACCGTCCTCAATGCGAACGAAAATACATCGACCGCGACAAAGGCAACCGTCTGTAACAGAAAGGTGTCTACACTGGTTACCGATTGATACAGAATCAAGTTTAAAATACTTTTAATTCCTTTTAAGATTCTTAATCTTT
Organism: Pavona decussata; assembly: GCF_977016875.1. Classification (NCBI taxonomy): domain Eukaryota; kingdom Metazoa; phylum Cnidaria; class Anthozoa; order Scleractinia; family Agariciidae; genus Pavona; species Pavona decussata. Next base: position 2,250,759 of record NW_028145619.1, read on the forward strand.
TAGCGCCTACTTATTTATCGTCTCTTATTTCTCTCAGGCTCCCATCCATATATAATCTAAGGAATTCTAGCGATAAACTTTTACTTAGTTATCCGCGTTTTAAATCAAAAGCTACACTTGGTGACCGTTCTTTTACTTGTGCTGCACCGAAACTTTGGAATGCGCTAGCATTTGACATAAGAAGCGCCACCACAGTTAGCATTTTCAAAGCCAAGCTAAAAACTCACCTTTTCCGTCATGCATTTTTATCATAGTTGTTTTTATTATTGTGAGTTTACTTTTAATTGTAATTTTAGCTTTTTGAAATCATTGTAAGTTTACTGTTGATTGTAATTTTAGCTTTTTTTAGCCTTTTTATTCCGTTTTTTATCTTGTCATGCGCATTTGAACATTTCATGAAATTTGCGTATTAGAAATGTTATTATTGTTATTATTATTATTATTATTATTATTATTATTATTAAATATTATAAAATCTTTATTAAAATATTCCACACAAATTGCTATTTACAAGTTAAAAGTATATAAAAAAGAGCTATTAAAAACCTATTTACAATTCATTTCAATCATACACTTATATACTTTTAACGTGTAAATAGCAATTTGTGTGGAATATTTTAATAAAGATATATTTCATTTTATTATTATTATTATTATTATTATTATAATTATCATTATCATTATCATTATCATTATCATTATCATTATTATTATTATTATTATTATTATTATTATTATTATTATTATTATTATTACTACATTAAGTAGGGTTTTAACTGCAACTGGAATGTTTCTATTTTGTCAGTGTTTACTGATACAAATCCAACAGATATGTTTTTCAACATGACCAGATTCTGGTCTCACCCCTCGGTGACCGGTGGCGTTTCAGGAAAGTATTGGTTTATCATGAATATAATCTGCCGCATCCTTGTGGGTTCTTCTATGTCTTCTGAAGTTTACCAATTGGCTAAAAAACATGTTGCACTGTTTACAACCATAAGGCTTCTCTCCAGTATGGACTCTTTTATGTCTCCTTAGAGTTCCTCCTCCACTAAAACACTTGCCGCACTGTTTGCATTCGTAAGGCTTCTCTCCAGTATGTATTCTTTCATGTTCCCTAAGATGTCCCGTTTCCTTAAAACACTTCCCACACTGTTTGCATTCATAAGGCTTCTCTCCAGTATGGACTCTCTCATGTCTCCTAAGAGCACTTGCATCACTAAAACACTTGTCACACTGTTTACATTCATGAGGCTTCTCTCCGGTATGGACTCGTTCATGGCATCTTAGATTTCCTACTTGACAAAAACACTTCCCACACTGTTTGCATTCAAAAGGCTTCTCTCCAGTATGGACTCGTTCGTGGTTTCTTAGGTTTCCTGCGGTACTAAAACACTTGTCACACTGTTTACATTCATAAGGCTTCTCTCCAGTATGGAGTTGTTCATGGCTTCTTAGATTTCCTGATCGACTAAAACACTTGCCACACTGTTTGCATTCAAAAGGCATTTCTCCAGTATGGATTCGTTCATGTCTCCTAAGGCTTTCTGATGCACTAAAACACTTGCCACACTGTTTACATTCATAAGGCTTCTCTCCAGTATGGATTCGCTCATGCCTCCTTAGATGCGCTGCTCGACTAAAACTTTTGCCACACTGTTTGCATTCATAAGGCTTCTCTCCCGTATGAAATTTTTCATGTGCCCTTAGAAGTCTTGCTTGACAAAAACACTTGTCGCACTGTTTGCATTGATACGGCTTCTCTCCAGTACGGAATCCTACATGACTCCTTAAATTATCTGCATTACTAAAACACTTGCCACACGGTTCGCATTTGAAAGCGTTCAAGAGGCCTCCTTTTTGCCTCAGAGATGTTGACATTCTTCTTTAGTGCTGTTTAATACCTGAAAGTAATAAAAAGCATCATCTGAATATAGCAGAAAACCCGTAAAAAAAAAAAAAAGAATCGTGCTTGCAGTATGTCTCCCAAGAAATAAACAAACTTAAGGATCTTAAAACTAATCCAGAGCTTAGAATTCTTGCCACAGAGAGCGACTTGGGTCCTGCATTAATAAAGTCAACAGAGTGGGTTAAAACCCACACGCTCAAACTGTAAACTTCTAATTAAGTCGTCCCAGGAGATGGGTATGTTAGTTGTGAAATCGTCTCCTGTAGCTCCGTGGTAGACCATCTGAACAGTAATTTTCCGGGTATACCTGACTGAAACAATACATGTACCTCACCAGGTTTAAAACATAACATCACATTTCTTTCAACGCGCATATACCACTCATCAACATTGAAATCCTAGTAGCATACAGGATGTTTGTCAAATGAACTTAGTTAATGACCTGACTCCCGCGAGTCTCCTGTACCTCAGAAGTGGAGAATCCGAACTAAATATTGGAAGGTCATAGGTTAAACTCCTTTTATTGAGAGAACTTAGGTTTTTGTTTTACTGAGTATGCCTGTGTCACTTACTAAAAAATAATATTGTTGTTTTAGCTCCGATTCACCAAAAGTTTTGCATGTGGCCTTGAATTCCTTCAGGAAACGGTACTCCAATGTTTTATCCGCTGCTTTGCGCTTCGTTTGCAATAAAAAACAATGATTATGCGCAAGATTTCTGTTTTTATCACAAATCTGAAACAACAAAAAGCGATCTGAAAAGTCATTTGAGTCTGTTATGCACTCAGCCCTTCAACTGTAATTTTCATTCAGCGTTTACTGTCAGAATGGTTCACTTGGTAAATGAAAAAAGTCCTGATCACATGTTAGTTGCGACTTGTTGATATCCAGATATAATGCCATAGCAACAGCACACACATGCAGATCAAAGAATCACTGTCAGCACCCCAGGGGGAATACTCAGTGACAGGGAGGTAGGAATGGCGTCATGTCGCCACACCCAAAAAAACCCTGCTTGACCATTTAAAAAGTTTTGTTGTTATTTATATGTAAACAGTTAGAAATTACAGGTTCAGCTATAGTGTTCTGTGAGTACAGTGTGTCTAGACTAGCCTGCATAGTATTAGTCACCCCATTTCCAAGTGAATGCCGTGATTAGTGAAGGAAGGCTTCCAAAAAGAAGGAACCAAAAAACTTAAACAGGGAAGAGGAGAGAGGAAGGAAACAAAACACCTGCCACTTTTGTGAAAGAATTTTCGTCCACAAACAGGAAACAATGGAGCATTTTGATTGGCCAATACAATGTAATAACATATATCACATAATTTTTACAGTCAACTCTCCCTAACAAAATGCTGTCGTACTTCATACAATTCTCCAAAGGCTGACTTAGACAGGGCAACGTTTGCTCATGACTGTCACATACGATTTCTAGAGTGGCCACTGCTTGCATCATGCAAAAAATCGCGCACAACTCTCGTCATTCAACATTGCCTAAACCTACGATTGTCTTAGGAATTTAAAACATCTTTTTTAATCCTACGACATTTTTGGTGACATAGAGGACAGTCGTAAGCGAGTTGTATGTTTGATTTACACGAAACAATTCATGTCATAGGCCTGCCATAAGCTTGCCGTATGCGACAAAGTCGTACTGTGTAAATCCCCCTTTAGATAGATAAATCAGTAAGTTAGATTTGGCCAAAACAATTTTGGCCATGCGGGAACAAATACAGGGCCACAGTTGAAGGCCTAATTCTTTTAAGTGATTCATTCAGCTGGACAATAAAATGTAAAATGTAAAGATTACCATTTTGGTGGCTTATTTATCATAATAATAGCAGATGTATTTTGTCAGCCAGTGACACAGGCAAACTCAGAAAGAAGAAAAATGTGAGTTCTTACTTGTGAGTCAAACCTTTGACTCCTGTTGCCAGAAGTTGGAAGTTCCTTTAACAAGTTTCCTTTGTAAAGGAAATGGGTTGTTTGATTAGAGACATTAGAGTAAATGACAGAGGTCAATGAAATTGACATGTCACAGGCGTTTCGTTTTCGGTTTTCTAAATTTAGCGTGAGTGGCCGTATTAATGGGGTCAAATTATAAAGGATTGTACTATTTGGAATTTCAAAATGTGGCCGTTGGCTGTATTAACGAGTGACCGTATTAACGAGGGTCTTTTATAAGAAATTGTATGGCCCTTTTGCCGGGCAAAAAAAAATTGGCCGTAATAACGAGGTGACTGTATTACTGAGGTGGCCGTAAGGTGGTGAAGAAGAAGAACCTTTATTGATTTATACCGCTCAGGGTAGCCCCTTCAGATGCAAAAAGCTGTCTGTTATGTACTGTGGTGTTCCACTGTACTTATAACATAAAGGGACCTTAAGCAACGACGACGGCAACGGCAACGAAAACGTCACCCGAAAATATATCTTCATTTCATTTGTGCCACTTCGCGATTATTTCAACTCGCTCAACTTTTACAAAAATGGCGAACTATCCAGGAACATTGGTAGGAGTGGCGTACAAATTAAGAAAGAAGATAAAAAATTCACCGCTGTGCGTTCACGTTCTCCACATAACCTAAAATGTGGTCATTTCACGTTGTTGTTTTGCAGAGGACGGCAAAGAAATGTACCAAAATGTAAAACGCACGTGCAGAGCGATTGTTTTTGCTCATTAAACCTATTGTTTTGCGGCGTTGTCGTTGCTGTTACCGTCATCGTTGCTTAATCTCCCTATAGAGGGCAAAATCACTGAATGGTGACTGGTTGAGATAGAGGGCATTTAATCTTAATTTTCCTTCCATTGAGGGCAAAATTACTTACTACTGATTGGTTGAGCAGCGCAAATACTTGCTTCAGATTGCCTGTGCAAGTCATTGCTACATTTAGTTGGTTTAATCATTTTGTTCCCTATAACAACAAGTTCTAACTTTCAAGTTCTTTGGAGTTTGACTTTTGAAGCCAGGTGGTTTGTGCCAAAAATACAAGGAAATCAAGCGCTATATATAACTATAAATGAAATTCCTAAAGGTGAATTCACATGTGTTACGAGAAACAGCAAAAGATAATTTTTTCCAAAAGCTAAAAGCTTGGATCACATTAATTTTGTTTAGTTGAAAAACTAAAATCATTCATGACGACAAAGTGTTTTTACTGACTGTTTTACGAAGTGCCTCGTTGGTTTCAAGAAAAATTTTCCCTGTTCTTTTATATAAACAATAAGTCCATGTAATTAAGGATTTGTTTTACTTTTTATTTTCAAAGTTTTCGCAAACTTTGATGAGAGAAAAATTTAAAATATGCGTGGAAATTAATCCTTACAGTCTGACTACTGTTACCAGGGTCACTTAAACAAAGATGACCAATCACATCACAGGACAAAAACAATCAATTACCACTAAAGTCGATCCAACCAATCAGCACATACAACCAAAGCAAGCAAAGATTACAAAGTTTTCACAAAGAGAATATTCTTTACAGAACATTTTTTTTTTAGTTGACGAAAAATGAATGTTTAGATTTGGCTCACAGAATCACGTAAAGACAAGTAGAAGGTAATAGTAAAGAAATCGAAATTCAGTCAATTATCTTGCAAATGGCAACGTGTCAAAATATCTCAATTCTTTGAGGTCTGTTTTTCTGGGCTTACTAGCTGACTTGCCTATTTGCTCTACATCCTGATGAGGACCTGGCTTTGTCAATAATATCAAAATCTCAGAACCTTATTGATATTTTGATACTTTGTTTGATATTCTGCAATCCCACACCTTAGTGAAACTTTGGCGCATTATAAGCTTTGTCTAGATGTCCGGCAGCCGGACAGGATTTTCAAAATACAGTCGAACCTCCCTTTGCAGCCACCTCTCCCAAGTGACCACCTCTCATTAGCAACCACTTTTCTAAAATACCAAAAGTTTTCAAGTCAGATCACGATAGATAGAACCTCTTGTAGGCGACCACCTCTCGTAAGCAACCACTTTTAGAGATGATTGTTTAAAATTTTACATTGTTTTTAACCTCCTGTAGGTGACCACTTGACACAATATGCAGTATCCCTTACTGGCAGAATTTGACAAAATAATGTGTCGCTGTAACACATTCACTGCCACATCATTACAGCGGACGCCGTAAATCTCACAGTCAGAGCTACCAGAAGTGTCTCCCAAAATAGCTTAGCATTGAAACAATAATAAATACGCATGCACTATACTGAACACACTGCTAGATTCAAGCGTGTTGAGCTGTAGTGTAGTGTACTGGCAAAAGAGTTAGGTCTCCGCAATTACCATATGTAAATAACCCAAAATTTAGACCCCCTGAGGTCTGACCTCTGGTAAGCGACCACCTCCCGTAAGCAACCACATATCCTTGACATTATGGGTGGTCGTTTACGGGAGGTTCAACTGTATTCCGCGTCTGGCAGTGCAACAATTTCTCAATTTCAATCGATTTATCCAATACTATCTTTGTTTTGTTTTGCAAGGCGATTCAGAAAACGAAGGTCCTTGGTGGCTGATCATTCTGCTAGCTTGGACATACCATGAAATCACTTACGTTCTTGATTTTAAAAATCACTTGACTCCAAACACGGTCACTACTGGAGTAAACCATGTGAAAAGCATGTGAAGATCATGTGAAAGACATGTGAAAATTTCACCTGCTTTTTCACATGGGCATGTGTGAAAAACAGTGTGAAATCAACATGTGAAAACCAAGTGAAATGGAGGCCTCCTTTTCACATCATGGAAGATGTGAAAAAACTATGTGAAATAGGAAATTCACATCATGCATTATAGTAGAACTAGGCTTAATGATATGATGTGAATAACTATGTGAAACCTGTGATAAAACTATGTGAAACAGGAAATTTACATCATGCATTGTATAGACTATATGATGTGAAAAACTATATGAAACCTGTTTTGATTGATGTGTAAACATGTGAAATTTCAGTTTCACATTCTTTTTCACTTTATCTTGGTCGTCTCAGATCCGGTGCGGTACCTGGCCGGACATATATATCAAATGCAGATCATGCGCATGCCCATTATCTATGCCTATAGCTGGCCTGATCATGATCGATCACGTGACTGATTAAATAAGATCTGACATGATCATTAGTTATAGCGATCTACTACATGCATATATATAATTATATAGCTCGGTCGTCAATTTTTCATTAACTTTAATTATATAATTAGTTTCAAGATAATTTGCCCCAATTAAAATGCAAGTGGCATACACACACACACATATATATATATATACATCAACGTCAAATCATTGTTAAAGTGCCCCTAACCCTTCAATTTGTTTTCTTTTGGTAGATTTCCATTTCTGTGAAGAACTCATTTTCGAAATTTTTTTTCAGAAATATTGAATCCTTTTTTTTTTACGAGCGCTTAAAGTTACTGAAATTTTTGAATTTTTGCGCCCTTTAAGCCCCGCTGGACAAATTTTTTTCTCGTGGGCTCATTAGGAACGAGCCAATGGGAAGCGACACTTTCTTCGCTGTGACGTAAGAAAAGGCCTCGGATCGTTATCAGAAGGAATCTTATGCATGCTGATTCCTTTCTCTACATTTCGAGAGTTGTTCCATCCAAAAACCACACATTTTCCAACCATTTTCTCTGTTTACAATTGAAGCATTACCACGAATCTTCGGATATTTTTGCACGATGTCCTTTTCTTACGTCACACTCCATATTTGGCCGAGTGGGGGACTAATGCGAACGATAGGTGAAAATATCGACAAGACTGCCTTCACTTCTAGCGCTTGTAAAAACAAAAGGATTCAATATTTCTCAAAAATTTTTTCGAAAATGAGTTCTTGAAAGATATGGAAATCTACCAAAAGAAAACAAATTGAAGGGTTAGGGGCACTTTAAGTTGCAAGTCCAGCACCAGGTCCTAGCCCCTGGTGAAACCAAAATGTAGCAATTTCATTAAGCAAATTAAACACAGGCAATTTAATGGAAAGACAATATCCATGGAATTCACTGATGAAAACATTTCACTGATCATGCTTTGCCATTAATGGAAACAGCTTTATTTATAAAGCTTAAAATTACACTAAAGGCTTTGACCACAAGTAGTGACTGAGGGACACACAGGAATTTATTACTTTTCTGTGATCAGGCTTTACATTCATGTAAATTCATGTAATTTGTTCCTGAGTAGTACAGTAGTAGCAAAAGGCACGATTCATAACAAATTGAATCAGTTAAAATGAGTCCGACGATCGTAGTGGTCGACTTTTCTTTTTGAGCAGGATTTGGTGACTTCACTCTGAAGCTCAGTACAGTCTTGTGCATCGGCTTGACAACAATATTGAGTTGAAAATCTGTAGTAAAACAGAAAATTGAGCACTTTAAGTGAGTCCTTCTGAGTGATCACAGTGATCTTGGTGGTTTCTGAGTAAAATGAGAGCATTCTAACATCTGAGGTGACAGTTACAAAAATATACACCCAATGGGCATGAAGTTGATCATGGACTGAATCATCTCCATGCCTCATTCAAATCAAGATCATGTAATTCTTCAGCTTATACCAAGACATCATATCAAACCGGCTACAAATAATAGTAATATTTATTACCCAGTAAAAACAATTGCGAAAGCTTTGTATTAAAAATAAATAGGGACTGTCTACTTCAAAAATCTTGAATTTGCTCTATAAAATTCAAGAGGGGCAATTGCACTCGCCCAGATCTATAAAATCACACATCTTCACGTACAATAGTCTTTCATCAAAATTATTGTGTGAAATCTTACCTCTTTCTAAAAGTAGTTATCCACATTTGCTGCTTTAATCCATCATTTTTTAGCTTAACAGAGGTAAAAATCCAGAGGAAATGTCTCCTAAACGCTTGAATCCCGCCTAAAATCTAACATGAAACGGTTTTTCTCGAGCCTGCAGTGCCATATCTGCTGACCAAAATGGCTTTGTTCATGCCCAGTCTTCCCAGTCTGAATGAAATCCAAGATGGCTGCCGGTACTCAGTCAGACTCCAGTCGCTTTAATTTCTTGCTCATTTTAAAAGATAGCATTGCGCATGAAGGTCGTTGGAATTATGATTCAAAGCATTGCTGTTCTTTTTGCCATTTAATGGAGTCAAGATTCATCAAACAAGGTTTGAAAGTACAGTAATAGTGTTTTCACAAATGCAGTTCAGTGTATGACCAATAATAATATTGTAAGCTCATGCTTTTTAGTATTAAAGCTTTCCTTGAAAAGAAGCCAGTTCAGGCCCGTAGCAGGGGGAGGGGCAGGGGGGGCTTGAGCCCGCCCAAAATTTTTGGAAGTTAAAAAACAATGTGCCAAAGATTAATGTACACTGATCAATCAGTCTAGAACTCTGATGCTGCAAGTGCCTTTTCACAACCTTTAATAATTTGTTTACTACCTGTCAGTTTCTTTATATACAACGGCAACGAAGGCACTCCTACCTTGTGAATCGGAAATAAGAACCAAAATGGATCCAAATCAACCAATCTCAAACTGTGAAAGCTGTTGAAATAAACTACTTGTTTTTTAAGACATCCGCTCATTGATAGCAATATAAATGCCCTTAGTTTATAACAATTTTGTATTCGCACGTTGTCGAAAGCCACACAAATACTTCCTCTCAAGAGCAAAATTTTCCTGCAGTCGGATTCGCACTGCCCGATTCCAAATTTAAAAAGAGAAAGAAAACTTTGCCCTCGTTTGTTTACGTCCTCCTTCAAACATGAAATTAGGAAATTTCACGTGGTAGTCCGCGTAAAAAAAACGGCAAAGAAATGTACCAAAAAGTGTGACGCAGGTGCAAAGTTATTGATTTGCTTACTAAATCTACTGCTTTTTTTATGTTCTCGTTGCATCTTAAACTCCGTAATCTGTTTGTTTTTTTGGGGTGACGGGCCGGGGGTTGGGGGGACGGGAAGAGTAGTTTTATTTTAACATACATGTGTTTAGCAGAGCATGATTGTATGATGATGTATTTACATGTACAGTGTATAATGTTAGCTAGAAAGACAATCATGCAAACAGGACTTAATTAAAAGCTAATACCTGGCCTGTGCTTGAAGCTTGAAGTGGTCATTTCAACTCATTTTTCACATAACTGGAATACAGCTTATCACCCAACTTTTAATTCACATACTTTTCACAGCGTCTGTGCACTTCACATACATGTGAAATTCAATGAGAGATTGACAAAATGTTTTCACATGAATTTTCACATCCTTGACACATGTGAAACAGCATGTGAATTTGGGAAAAGGTTTTCACATAATTTTTCACATGGTTTAAAATTTCACATATTATATTTCACTGCATTTTTCACAGTGTAAAATATTTCACATGTGTTTCACATGATCTTCACATGTTTTTCACATAAATAATTTTCAAGTCTAATGATTCCAAGATTTGCATAGAGTGCAGTGCGCTCAGGGAAATTGAAACAACAAATCGAAGACTGCAATGGACAACTTCTTAGCGATGCAAACAGAGATGTCTTTGAATAACTTAGATATTTCGCATAAATAGACCCAAAACTAAGCCGATTAACAGACTGCTGGAAACGGAGTGTTTTCAAAATCCTGTCTGGCAGGTTATACCGCAACATGAAGTCGATCATGTAAACAATTCATTGCTTTGATCAATCATGTGAGCAGTACTCGGTCATGTTTGCAGTGAAATCAATACAGATATTCCATCGACTTTGTAAATAATTTATTGTTCTAATCAAACACATGAGAAATACTCAGAAACTTACACTCGTGGAGCGATCTGTTAACTTTTTCAAATATTTTTTTATCTAACTATTTATAAGTGGAACGATCTAGCCTGACTGTACTACATTGTGGAACGATCATGGAATGAAGTGACCCTAAAACGAGTGGATACACGGCTACACAGATACAAAGTGGTCAATACCACCCCCTCTCCCCCAGAATACTAATAGGGGCTACCCAGCAACGTGGCTTCTCACACAAAGAACTGCGTAGCCACGTAGCCACGTGCACTCTTTTCAAAATTGACCACTTCGTATCTGCGTAGCTACGTAGCCACTCTTTTCAGGATTACTTTTGGAGTGGCGGGGCATTCCCTTGTTAAGCCTTAAAGAAGGGAGTAAACTGGACAGCCTGTCTTACCTGCAAACAATAAAATCTTGCCGCTTCCTCGAGAAGAAAATGTACCGGGTGGTTACCCAGCTGTTTCACAGGTCAGTACTTGGTGTAAAACCAATTATAATGTCCCATACTATGGAGCTGGCAAGCGGAAGTGAAATGTTTCCGTTTTTGGCGTGGTTTTGCTCCTTACCACGGACAGGAAAAGCTCTTTGCTGATGACTGTGGCTTAACGTTACAAACGCAATGGCGTGAAAACGCTCAAAAAAGGGAAAAATTCAATTTCCGTTTGCTTCCCTGATCGTGAAATCAGCCTTGCTCTTTTTTAGATTATTTGTTCTGGGAACGGAATAAGTATCATGATTCTCTTCTCCGAGATCTCGATTACACTCTCTTCGAAATTCCTACATGTATGTCCTTGTCATTTCATAATTTTGGGGGATCATAGCCTGAAAAACTAGAACATGCGTTATTTTTTTGCATTTTCAGGCGAGCGGAGGGAAGCGCGAGGCCAGCGCGGAACGCGAGTCACGCGCTACGGGAGTTTGTTCATTGGTCCGGAACGGCTAGGTAACCACCCGGTAAGATTTGTCGACATTCTTTTCTCGGGAGTGTGTTGTGCTTGGTTAGACGTCGTCCGTGATCAAGTGATTTAAAAGCGGCAAGATCTCTTTGTCTACAGGTAAGACAGGCTGTTTAGTTTACTTTTAGCGATAACATTGTCATCGAGTGACAGCGACAAGCAAAGGGCACATTTAGATATTCGGTATCCGGTCAGATCGTTCCATGATCGTTCCACAACATAGTCAGGAAAGATCGATCCACTTGTAAACTTAAATAGTTAGTAAAAAATCTTTGAAATAGTTGATAGATCGCTCCACGAGTGTAAGTTCTGAGTACTGCTCACTTGATCGATTAGAACAATGAACTATTTACAGGATCAATGGAGTATCTGTATTGATTTCACTACAAACCCCGGGGTAGTCAATCGATAATATCGATAATCGATAGCATTCGATAACAATCGATTAATTTTTTCGAAATTCGATAAAAATCGATGAAAGATTTTGTTGTGAGTAATTGATAATTATCGATTTTTGAATCAGGGCTATCGATTTTATCGATAAATATCGAATTTATCGTAACAGAATTATCGTTCCAATTTTCGAAACGGAAACACCGAAAGGTATTAAAGAACTCGCAGAGACACTGATAACAACTTTCCTGATTGTTAAACGATAAAAATTGCTTCATCTTTTCTACAGACGTTTAGTATTACTCAGGGTGTATTGTATTTGAAATCCGATATAGATCCCTGGTTGATTATTCCACTGTTTTATTTATTTGCTAATGTAACACAATCGCACGCTCGTTGCTCTTTCACCCCGTCTTAAAAGGGACAGATTTTCGTGATTTTTTGAGTAAATAGTTTACGTTTCTAATCGAACCAGGTAATCGAACAATAAAATCAGGAAGAAAATCATAATGCAGTCTCTTTAGTCTCTTGTACAGTGCTTGACAACAAATAATTTCATTGCCGCTTTTGAAATCTACATTTAAAGAGTCACAATCAAACGCTCCCACAACGGAAACGGATAATTTTTATCGATTCAATAAAGATCAATGAATCCGATAAAATCGATAAAGTTAACACTTCGTCGGCGTGTGAGTATCGAATTTTATCGATTGACCGATTAAAATGGATATCGTTTAAGTTCAATTTATCGATAGATATCGATTTATCGAATGATTTTCCGATATCAATTTTTATCGATTGACTACCCCGGGCTACAAACATGACCGAGTACTGCTCACACGAGCGATCAAAGGGATGAATTGTTTCCATGATCAGATCGAGTCTATGTTGTGAATGCCTGTTGAGTAGAATTAAGGATTAAGCTTAATTTTCACGCGTATTTTCAAAGTTTTCCTCGTCACAATTTGCTAAAATTTTGAAGAAACAAGATGCCCCTAATGGCATATTCCAGGATGCTTATGTGGCCTCATTCCCATTGCTTTGCTGATTTTAAAACTATCTAATAATGCATCTATCAATGTTAATGCCAAAGGGGGGCGGGGGGGGAGGAGGAACCCAGGCATACGTGGTGCATTTGACTTAAATTTTTGGCCAAAATCTCCTCTGTGGGGCTCCAAAATTTAGTCAAACCAGATTAAATATCCCCACCTTGGGGAAGTAATATCCCTTAAGGGGGTAATTGCCGGCTTTCACTGTCAAGCCATTGCCGTGTGCGTGAAAAACAAATTGAAAGCATTCCATGAATGAAGTCAAGAAATTGACATGTCATAGATGGTAACTAAATAAGAAACCTGTCCAAGTGTCAGGTCTGTGCGGTATTCTGTACTCGAGTGATTTGACAAAATGTTTCACACAAAGTTATAGAGCTTAGTATGGAGACGCCATGTTGGTGTCCCTCTGAGGAACACCAACATGGCGGCCGGAAATAAGAAAAAATATCTGGAGTTTACTTTTGCCAGAAAAGAGGTTTGTTTTCCCTTGTGAATTTCCGAATGTTAAGATAAATATTTCTCCTCAAACTTAAACTGTTTAGAATGTTGAAAATCTCTTGAAGAGGCATTTTTTTAAAAGATACGGAAAACAGCTCTGTCATGGCCGTCCTCTTGATGTCATGCACGATGAAACTTCCAAAATTGAAACTCTTCTATTTTCAAAAGGAAGTACGACATTGAGCTAAGAAATTGTGGAAAGACATATTTTTAAGTATTCTTTCCTTGAATGAAGGTAAAAAATTTGTAGGCCTCCTGGTTTTGAATTCTAGAATTTGGTGAGGTCACGTAAAACCCAAGAATACACCTAAATTTGAATGAAATTTGAAGAGGTTTTAAGAAGGGATAGAAGAAAGAAAATGATATTTGGAACACTAACAGACAGTTGATACCCACGCAAGAGCACCTCAGGTTGCTGGTGGACTAACTTGATATCCGTCTATTAATTATCAACTACAAATTCCAATTTTAAAACTTCACTAAATCTTCAATATTTCTTACTTCTCTTAATTTTACCAATCTTTCTAGAAAAAACTTCTCCTCCCAAGTATACCCAAAAATCACCCAAAAATTCACAAAATACCCCACAACTCAGATTCATGATATGATGATAGGGTTTTTGGATTACTTAAAAGGCGAACGAGATTTTTCCATTAAAGCCATGTCAAGTGGCGGAAAAATGGCGTTCAGGTGTAACCCCCCCCCCTTAAGTTCATTGTAGTTGTTGTGTATATTTTACAAATCATCGATATAAACTGCCAAGCTTTTTTATTTAAAATTCCTTTGATGCTTTTTGTAATCAGAGGAAAATAATCAACAAATCTAGCATTTAAAGTGATAAAATCAAATGTAATTGTCTCAATCTTGCAGAAACAACACAGGCTGTAAACCATGTTGAGCTATACAAGTTTAGCATTTCAAGTGATACAGTCAGATATCATTTTCTCAGTCTAATACAAAAAAGAATGCACCATGTTGAGCTATACAAATTAAGCATTTCAAGTGATACAATCAGATATCATTTTCTCAGTCTAGTACAAAAAAGAATGCACCATGTTGAGCTATACGAATTTAGCATTTCAAGTGATACAATCAGACATCATTAATTTTTCTCAATCTTACAGAAAAGAGTGCACCATGTTTAGTTATACAAATCTAGCATTTTTAACGATTCAATCAGATATCATTGTCCAGGGTCCGAAATTGCGCTTTCCTGGTCGCCAATGCGACTAAAAAGTTTGCACTGGCGACCAGAATTTCACAACTGGTCGCCAACGGGCGATTAACTATTTCATGCCACGATCATTATACAAACAATAACTTTGATTTTCAGCCAAATCGATTAAAATAAAATTCAAAGCCATCCGCCAATTGGTCACTTACTTTTTACCTTTCCGCTGATTTTGAAGTATAAAACCAATTTTCCTGTTGTTATAAATCTACCACAATGTTTCACAGCTATGATCAGCATGTTTGTATTTAATCTTATTCGTTAGCAGAAAAATCGCCATTGCAGCCCCAAATGCGATCTCTTCATTCTGATTCTTATAAGAAAAATTGGCAACCAAAAATTTTGGTTTGTGTTTTACTGTGAAGGAAAAATGTTATTGACACTTTTTGGCGACCACATTTTTCCATATGGCGACTGAAAAAAAATATTCATTTGCCAGTTGGCGCCTGCCTAAAAAAGTTAATTTCGGATCCTGTTGTCTCAATCTAACAGAAACGAAAAGTCTAACATTTCAGGCCTTAGCTGCGCTACTTTAATTCCAAGATTGCCAGGACAGAGACAAGCACATGGGAGGATGCAACTTGGTCCCATTCCTCCACGCAAAAAAAGCAAACGTCTCCACCCTGTGGCCCAGATTCTTAGTCAAATTCCCAAGGGTGGGGAAGGAAATAGAGGTCAAATGCCCCACATATGCCCAGGGTCTCCCCCCCTGGCTTAACATTGATAGGTGCATAAAGCTGTCAATTGCTAAAGCTATTCTCCCGTCACAATAATTATTGAAATATTGCACTACAGTACTCGAGATCATACCAAAATTTCTTTCAGAAAATGTCATGACAGAGGCAGATATGTATCTGTCTCACAGGTTATCCAGGGCTATTTATATTTCCTATTTTTCTATTGTATTACATTATTCGAGATCATACCAGAAATTGTTCCTGGAAAACCTCGTTACCCAGGCCAGATTACATATCTGACTCAGAAAACAGAAGACAATATTATTGTTGAAGACAAAAATTAAAGACAGACAAAAAGTTTCCTAAATGAACACAAAAACTTTAGTAGAAATTGTCAAGCAAACCTTTAACTTTTTTTATGAGGTGGACTTCAAGTACGGTTTACACATCAGTTCGACAAAGCCTGCAGCACAGGTAACTTCGAAGCTCAAGCTTAAGTTTCCTCTCCGTATTGCAAAACACAATCTGGCCAGTCAATACCAAATTGCTTCGCCGTAAGCTGTCCATTTTCCAACGTTTTAACTGTCGAGTGCTTCTTAGAAGTTATTCTTTTGATTTACCGCTTCAAAAGGATTAATTTTCTTTTTGAAAACAGCATAGTTGAGTCTAAAACATGTAAACAATATGGCCGCCTCTAGGAGAGAGCAGAATTTAATCCAGGTTTAATTGATAAATCAAATGATGATTTGACGTCACACAGGTAGGGAGGAGAGGGTCCCACCCTCGTGATATACGCACCAATAATAGATTTTGATTGGGCCATTTTTGTTGAAGACAATCAGGATAATAGATCCCCTCTAGGAGAGAGCAAATATTAATGCATAAATTAATGAGCAGATCTGAACCTACGACGAAGGAAAAAAAAGATACCCGACCGAAAACTTAACACCGCCTGCCCTGTGGGCATCCCACGTAACAAGGGTCTATGTAAGCATTTACTTTGAATTGAATGGCTAACTTCTTGTTGGAGTTTGAGAACACTCGACTGATGTATATGGTCATTGTGCGTTTTTATTTCGGTGACTGAGAGTGCTGCGTTGAAAGTCGCTCAAGGCTGAGATTGCAGTCCAAGTCAACAGAGATTTGGCACAAAATGGAAGGAGAAAATACAATGGAGAAACGTCTGAGGGTGTTTTCTGCTCATTCGTGTATTCTTCTTTGGTGAACCAAATTTTACCCATTATATGATTGGGTTACCTGTGCCAGATAATTAGACACCTTAAACAACTGTTAAGTACAAGAATAAATCTCTTTCTTAGGCATGGTGCATATGTGACGTAGTAGTTCCAAGCATTGACTTTGAACAGTCAACTCTCTCATAGCGACCACTTCTCGTAAGGGACCACTTCATAAGCAACCGTTTTGTTTCTCAATTAAATTCTTTTTCTGAGCTCTCTGGTAAGTGACCATCACTCAAATTTCTTAAGAGACCACGACCACTTTTTAGGCCAGAAATTACACATTTTTTTTTGTTTTGTTTCCTGTAAGCGACCACCCAACATATACAGTTAGTAAATCATCACGTAGAAGTGACAAAAGTTCAATTTTTAATGACGCTACCCCGGACTGCTGACAGATAATGACAGTTTACAGACAGAGAAGATGGCTTTAATTAGATCTGTAGGTAAACGGGACAGATGTGTTCCGAAATGTTATACAAAGTTTCATCAGAAGAATGAATAGATGTGAAAAAATCAAATAAATTAGTTCCTATTTGCCTAAATTTAGCTGCTAAGGTAATATTGTTATGTAATTGACTAATCAGTCCAGTATTACGCTTATTTTGTTGATCTTTCCCATAAGTGACCACCTCCTGTAAGCAACCACTTTGTCTTGCACCATGGGTGGTCGCTTATGAGAGAGTTGACTGTAATAATATCAGCTTTGAATGGCCACATATTCTTATCAGGATGTGGGGGCATGCACCGTAGCTCGGTACAGAACCCGATTCTGTACTAATCTCCCAGCCTCATTTGTGGTGTATCCAAGCCTTTAAAGCTAATTACTCCTTATTCTAGATTTCATCAAACTGTAAAGAATTCTGTGATTGACAGTTATAATAATATAAATTTTTAGCATGGTAATGTTATTAATTCTTTCATGGTTAGCTCACAATGTGATACCTTTTTTTTCTAAATTGCTATTCACTTCTGTATTCCTTTTACTGAACTTAATTTTCTTTGGGTCACTTTGTACTCAATTAGTTCCACAGGCTATTCGGGTGTCCCAAACTCCACATAATTAACATTACATAATTATGTACATTATTCTTCTTTCTTCTTATGCTTCTTCACTTTTTTTCTATGGATCTTTAAAACCAATGATATATTGAGAATTTCTTTAATTTTTCCTAAAAGTTAAAAAAATAGGTATTGAAGTTTTTATGTAAACATTTTTGAGAGTTAAATAACATTGATGTGACTTGACTTTTCACATGGTCACATTTCAACATGGCCTGTTTAATATCTGTGCAAAATCTTGCTGCTAATACATAGTAACACTGCTGGGCTAACTCTGGACGTACTTTCACAGAATGTTTGTCACAATACTGACAGCCGCTTAAGTCAAATGTATCCTATACAAATATTAAAATATTTCAACATGGTAAGAATGTTCGGGCATACTATAGACTAAAAACATGCTTGAGGGAGTCATGCTGGCTTGTCACTCTTTATTTACAAAGTCCCCTGTTTTCCCCGCAGTCTAAGGATTTTCGAAACTAAACCTCCCTCATTTCCTCCATCTCTGGGTAAAATAATAATAATTGTTCAAAATCCCCCTATAAGTCTCCTTACAAAGTCAAATTTGCCTAGGGTTCCCTCCAGGGGATGGCCAATGATAGGTACAAAACTATGACCAGGTTAATAATTAACCTTTATAATTATTATAGATTAGAGTCAATTTAATGTAGATGAGGCGATCATCGAATGACAGTTCCTCTGCTTAAATACAATTTTGATTCAACGCAGTCCTTAATTATAGCTTAGTAGATTTTTTTTTCTGGGACTTTGAAACCCATTTATTCATTGTGCAGTTCCAGAAAATATCCATACTCCCCCCACAGAAGGTTTCATTAAAAATCTGGAAAAATTTGTGCAAGTATGTTTTAAGCCTGGTGGATACAGTAATGCTAGATGTATTATTTTGTCAGTTAGTTACGCAGGCATATGTATATTTAAAGTACTTCCAAGTTCTGCCACTTGGAGTCAAAGGTTTGACCCCTGTTGGAAGAACTCTTTGGCAAAACAAAAGAAAATTTGTTCACATAGTTTGCATAAAAATGGCAATTAAATCTTATCGTTCCTGTTCACCAACATGACCGCTGGAGTGAGGTGTCTGCCTTAAAGAGCATTTAGTCACAAAACAGTACCAGGTGAAGCTGTCTGCTTTAGAGAGTTGTCTGGCATACAGCAACATTCTCTTAGCTAGGTACGTAGAGTTGACTGTAGGAATTAACCCTTTAAACTTTCTTTTTTTATTTTCATGTTTTTGAGTTTGCCTTGTTCTGGGTTGATTTTGTAACATTATAGCGACAGGAACTGTCAACAACAACACATCGTTTTTAAGAACAGCGAGAGACCTTTGTATTTCTTTCTGTGTTTGCATTGATAGTTGGCCCCCCGTGGGGGTTACAAGGTCAAATATTCCACATTTTTTGGTCCTTAAACTAGGAAAAATGCATTATGTTGCCAGGCTGTAGCTTGAGAATTTAAGCTGGGAACCTTTTATTACCCTCCACATCTATGGCACGATATTTCACTACAATTGGCAGAATGTGAGTTGCATGCAATGAATGATTTGTTTTACAGGCAGATATGAACATGTCACATTTTTAACCTATTTTTTCTTGCGTTTAAGTACCTTGAGAGTACAAAGTTTACTAGAAATTGCCAGTCAGAGAACGTTAAAGGTACTCCTTTAGACCTGCCAATGCCAGAAACCTCTTCAATCAAACGTTGTATCTGGCGTTGTTTGTTTTCCAACATAGGCTATTCTCCTCTTGTACCGAGCGAGTAAAATTATCGTTCACCAGCGAACGATAAATCGAATAAAAAATGTTAAAGGGTTAAGGAATATATAGCCTGTAAACAGGCTCCCAAGTGGGGAATATGGGGATGTAGTGTTACTCTTCTTTCGAGCTAGGAATTAATGTATGGATATTTGAATTGAACTGAGAAACAGGGATCTTCTGGAAAACTTGCTTCCAAACATTGGTTTAGCAACTTACATGTACAGTTAATTAAACCCTAAGTGATGTAATAGCAACTGTTCTGCGATAAATTTCCAGAAAAGTAATCTTTGTTTAATTATGTTTAAAGCCTTGTGAGTAAAATAATGATAGATGGGTCTATTTTTTCAGCCAGTTACACAGGCATGGTTGCAAAAAGAACTACCAAGTTCTCGCAACAGGAGTCGAAAGTTCCACTCCTGTTTGAAGAACTCGAAGTTTCATTTTGCCGAGCATGCCTGTGTCACAAGCTGACAAATACATCTATCATTATCACCAAAGTGGTAAGCTTTATGCATTCTTAAGTGTACGGATAGGATAGGCCTCCTACTGTGGGCCTGTATTATTTTGTTCCTACATGGGTCAAATCTGACTTTACAGTCGTATCTCTGTAAGGAAACGCCCTTAAAACCAGCTCTATAGGGGTTTGCATTGCCGCCATGTTGGTAGACAAAACGAACGAAAATTTATTCACATAGTTTGCATAAAAATGGCAATTAACGCCCAGAAGAGAAAAAAATTGTCCTGTCTACCAAAATGCAACATGGCCACCGTGAGTGAGACTGTCTGCCTCAGTGAGGTGTCTGCCCTAAAGAGCATTTGGTCACAAAACAGTACCAGTTGAAGCCGTCCGCCTTAGAGAGTTGTCTTAGGGTAAGTTGACTGTAAAGAGTTGTCCAAGGGTAAGTTGACTGTAGAGAGTTGTCTTAGGGTAGGTTGACTGTAGACAGTTGTCTTAGGGAAAGTTGATTGTAGAGAGTTGTCTTAGGGTAAGTTGACTGTAGAGAGTTGTCTTAGGGTAAGTTGACTGTAGAGAGTTGTCTTAGGGTAAGTTGGCTGTAGAGAGTTGTCTTAAGGAAAGTTGACTGTAGAGAGTTGTCTTAGGGTAAGTGGACTGTAGAGAGTTGTCTTAGGGTAAGTTGACTGTAGAGAGTTGTCTTAGGGTAAGTTGGCTGTAGAGAGTTGTCTTAGGGTAAGTTGACTGTAGAGAGTTGTCTTAGGGTAAGTTGACTGTAGAGAGTTGTCTTAGGGTAAGTTGACTGTAGAGAGTTGTCTTAGGGTAAGTTGACTGTAGAGAGTTGTCTTAGGGTAAGTGGACTGTAGAGAGTTGTCTTAGGGTAAGTTGACTGTAGAGAGTTGTCTTAGGGTAAGTTGACTGTAGAGAGTTGTCTTAGGGTAAGTTGACTGTAGAGAGTTGTCTTAGGGTAAGTGGACTGTAGAGAGTTGTCTTAGGGTAAGTTGACTGTAGAGAGTTGTCTTAGGGTAAGTGGACTGTAGAGAGTTGTCTTAGGGTAAGTTGACTGTAGAGAGTTGTCTTAGGGTAAGTTGGCTGTAGAGAGTTGTCTTAGGGTAAGTTGACTGTAGAGAGTTGTCTTAGGGTAAGTTGACTGTAGAGAGTTGTCTTAGGGTAAGTTGGCTGTAGAGAGTTGTCTTAGGGTAAGTTGACTGTAGAGAGTTGTCTTAGGGTAAGTTGACTGTAGAGAGTTGTCTTAAGGTAAGCTGACTGTAGAGAGTTGTCTGAGAGAAAGTTGACTGTAGAGAGTTGTCTGAGAGAAAGTTGGCTGTAGAGAGTTATCTTAAGGTAAGTTGACTGTAGAGAGTTGTCTTAGGGTAAGTTGACTGTAGAGAGTTGTCTTAGGGTAAGTTGACTGTAGAGAGTTGTCTTTGGGTAAGCTGACTGTAGAGAGTTGTCTTAGGGTAAGTTGACTGTAGAGAGTTGTCTTAGGGTAAGCTAACTGTAGAGAGTTGTCTTAGGGTAAGCTCACCGTAGAAGGTTGGAATTAAGGGATGTAGGGATGTTGTGTTACTACAGCACGGAGCTATGACTTAACGAACTGAGCTGAATTGAATATTTAATTAGTGAAACTCTGCAGAACACAGTCAAAAAGAAATGTGTTATTGGGTTCACTTACAAGCAGATGGTGGATGTTTGATTGAAAATGCACTTAAAACTGAAACGGATGTGTAGGTGCAAGATATATTTCAATTAGCTTGTGCTCCAATTAGTTTATACCAGTTGAAAGAGCTGGATGTTTGGGTCGCCTGCAGGTAATTTTTTTTCAAAACCTTTTATTACCTTCCATTGACCAATCGAACTGCTCCATAGCTTCCTGTTCTTGGCTGAAATTGCTTTCAACAAAATCTTTGTGATCAGTGACAGGTTTTCATTTCCTTCCTCTCTCCTCCTTCCTGTCGCAGCATTTTACTCCTTCTCTCCAGAGGCCTTCCCTCTCTTCTCTTACATGTTCATTATGCATGTCTAGATACTCATAAAGAGCACTGTAACTAAAGCCGTTTTGTCGTGTGTTGGGAAAAAATTATCATCACATTTATTCCGTAACTTGTACTTGTTTACAAATAAACAGTCAATTTTTTTTAAATAGCCTAGTACGACGTTTCGGGTGTGGCAACTTGATGCCCCTTCTACCTCCTTGTCACTGACTATTTTCCCTGGGGGTGCTGACAGGGATTCTTTGATCTGCATATATGTGCTGTTGCCATGGCATTATGTCTGGATATCAACAAGTTGCAACCAACATGTGATCAGGACTTTTTCCATTTAAGTTAACTGTTCTGGAAACAAATGCCAGTCCTGGTTCAAGCCCTTTCTCCAACTATACCTTTTATTGTATTAAGATTTTTTTCTAACCAGCTTATTAAAGTGACTTCTGCAAATTCTTTTAAAAATACCAGCCTATAGACCGTTAAACTAGGTTGAACATCCTGCACTTACGGTAACATCATTTTCTTTTAATATACATGAGGCAGTCATCGACATTCAAATCCTAGCAGTATGATAGCATGTTTGTAACGTGAACCAAGTTTAATGGCCTAACTATTACGAGTCGCCTCTAGCTCAGAGCATCGGAACTAGCAATTGGAAAGTCATAATTTCAACTCCTGTTGGGAGAACTTTGATTTTCGTCTTCAAAGTACAGTTGAACCTCGATTTATCGAACCTCTTTGTCTAACAGAATCTCGATATAACGAACCCTCGATTTCCCAAGGACCTTGGCACTTCGTTAAATCGAGGTTCCACTATATTCCGGTCTGAGTAATTGAAAAAAAATCGTCTATAATTTGTTCGCCAGGTGAAAAGTGAAATATCACATTTCTTAACTATAAACACAGCAATAACACGACCACCCAGTCCAAGGAATGTTACCAACTCTTAATGCATTTTAGCTG
Organism: Pavona decussata; assembly: GCF_977016875.1. Classification (NCBI taxonomy): domain Eukaryota; kingdom Metazoa; phylum Cnidaria; class Anthozoa; order Scleractinia; family Agariciidae; genus Pavona; species Pavona decussata. The sequence continues at coordinate 2,273,694 of NW_028145619.1, forward strand.
TTGTAAAGGCGTGAACGCACGATTTGTACATACTGGAAATGCCTGACAATATCGTTCGCTATTTTATGCATTTTTTCGAGGATATTCACAAGGTGGTTTTCAATTACTTTTTAGGTATTAAACAGTACTTAAAAAGAATGCCAAGATTGTTTATGCTTAAAGGACGTCGCTTGAACACTTCCAAATGCAAACAGTGTGGCAAGTGTTTCAGGACTGCAACGGATCTAAAGAGACATAAAAGACTCCATACTAAAGAGAAACCTTTCCATACTGAAGAGAAGCCTTTGCATACTGAAAAGAAGCCTTTCCATACTGAAGAGAAGCCTTATGAATGCAAACACTGTGGCAGGTGTTTTAGTGACTTAGGACATCTGGGGAGACATGCAGATGTTCATACTGGAGAGAAGCCTCATGAATGTAAACAGTGTGGCAAGTGTTTTCGTAAAGCAACATCTCTACAGTCACACGAAAGACGCCATGCCGGAGAGAATCCCTTTGAATGCAGACAGTGTGGTAAGTGTTGTGCTAACACTGGACATCTGGAGGGACATGTTAAAGTCCATACTGGAGAGAAGCCTTATAAATGCGAACAGTGTGGCAAATGTTTTAGTTACGGAACAAACTTAACAAAACATGAAAGAATCCATTCTGGAGAGAAGCCTTATGAGTGCAAACAGTGTGGCAAGTGTTTTAGTTTTTCAGATTATCTAAAGATACATGAAAGAGTCCATACTGGAGACAAGCCTTATGAATGCAAACACTGTGGCCAGTGCTTTAGTCAAGCAGCAAACTTAAGAACACATGAAAGAATTCATACTGGAGAGAAGCCTTATGAATGCAAACAGTGTGGCAAGTGTTTTAGGGTAGCATCTAGCCTAAAAATGCATGAAAGAGTTCATACTGGAGAGAAGCCTTATGAATGTAAAACGTGTGGCAGGTGTTTTAGGGTAGCATCTGGCCTAAAAATGCATGAAAGGGGCCATAGAAGAGAGAAGCCTTATGAATGCAAACACTGTGGCCAGTGTTTTAGTGAAGCAGGAAGTTTACGATCACACGAAATAATCCATACTAGAGAGAATCCTTATGAATGCAAACTTGTATTAGCAAATGTTTTGTCGCAGCTGGACATCTGAGGAGACACGTAAACTTTCATATTGGCTTGAAAACAGTGCCACACGTTTTGCACATGTATCTCATAAGGATGCTAGAGACTGTATTCGTAATGACACATCCAAAAAGACCTACATTTTCCTAGAAACGCACCGCTGGATGAGACCAGAGGCTGGTGATGTTGAAAAACATCTGCTGGATTTGTCGGGAGGAGTTGAGTAGTGAGATGCTACTTTTTGACCGCTATAAAGTTCATTTAACAAATGATTAACTTTAGTTTAGTCTCTTCTCTTATCACGGTATACAGCTGGTGACGCTGAAGTTTTTGTGCAACATTTGATACATTTTGAATAAAACGGTTAAAATATAAACATTCCTGTTGCAGTTATACCCACCTTATTGTCATCCACTTAATTGTATCACCTTATCATTACAAAGGCATGTATTTGCCCAGTTGATATATTTTACTTAGTATTAACCCGCTGAAGATAGACAACCCGCTGATATAAACACCTGTTCCCATCCCCTGGTGTCCTTGGTAATAGGCCATTTTCGAGTTGCTGTGAACCTCACTATAAAAGCGAGGCTAAGTGCAAAACTTTTCATTTGAAAATTAGTTTTGTTTGGATGTGAATGAAAGCTAATTTTCAAAATAAAAACTTTGCACTTATCCTCCCTTCGATGAGGTTCAAAGCAACTCGGAAACGGTCTATTTAAATGAAATGCACAGGTTACTAAGGCCCGGTTTAGACGCCGAACTTTTCATGAGCCGAACCTAATACCTCGAATTAAGTAGATGAAAAGTTCGGCGTCTGAATCAGTTGAGAACGGCTGTTTCAATTTGGAACGGCTCAGCCGTTCTTCCCGCCTGCCTCAGCCGGGAATTTCGGCTTTGGAACGGCTTTGATTCAGACTTCAAACTTTTCATGAGCCGAACCTAATGCATAAATTATTATAACGTATTTCAAATAAACAAATTAAAAATAAAAACGCTGAGATTTCGATTGGTTTTGCTTCAAATAAATTAAGTTCGGCGTCTGAATCAAAAGGCCGGATTCTCGTGATTTGGGCCGACCTTAATTTGAATTAAGTTCAGCTCATAAAAATTTCGGCATCTGAACTGGGCCTAAATCTCAAGATGCTGGAGAGCGTGCAATAATTACTTGTCATGGGACGATGACCATTAAGTAAAAGGAGCATTGGTTTGCAGGCGTTATAATTCTTTGTGTAGGGAATATAATATTTCTTGATTGCTAACTTTAAATGATGCTAAATTTGAACTGACTTCTTTTGGTGTCACCTTTGAACAGTGTGATCCTGTGGGGAGTGGGGTTGGGCTGTCGCGCCAAGGAATATTTCCGTGAATTATTCCAACTGTAAACGTACTGTGAGTTTCCTTCCCAGACATTGTTTATATATTTGACATTTTTTAGAGATTTGGTCTGACAGTCTGCAAATGGGAATGTAAATGCGGACCGTATTTTACTGACGTCCGATCTCACCCCATAGAAATGTAAACCGCCATGAGACTTGGTGATATGTGCGGTATATAAGAATTCATATCAAAAACGCGTATGGGTCTGAAAATGGGTATGAATATTAGTGACTAGTTCTGAAAAAAAATACTGAGAAATTAGATATTTTGGTCTAACATAGAATCAGAGTTTGGAGATACCAGCCCTCCCCCCCCCCACCCCCTTTCAAACAATTTCGCGGAGTACCCACCCCGGGACTGTGCTATTTTAGGTCAAAAATATTTTTGGTTTGTTTGGTTCTTTCTCTCATTATTGTATATTCTGGAATACTTTCACCCATCACCACCCTCCTCAGAACACCTTTTGTTTCGTTTTGTTACTACTCATATTATCCTATACTCTGTAATGTTTTCACCCCTCCCCACCCTCCTCATTACACCTTTTGGTTCGTTTGGTCCCAACTCTCATTATTGTATACTCTGTAATACTTTCACCCCTCCCCACCCTCCTCGGTACACCTACTGGTTACAGTGGTCCCCACCCTCATCATTCTGTATCAGGAGCCATAATCCGACAGCTGCAGTTCGTGGATAAAGACAATGAAAGTTATGGCAAGTCAAACAACTGTCTCAAATATTACCTAAAACAAGGAGCTGTTTTCAGCTTATACTCGAGCCATATTTGACTGCGTGGTGCGTAGGCCTACAATCTTTTAGCAGTGATAACGTCCAACATCGCTAATTCCCACAAATAGGTAGATACAGAGATATAGTGAGGCAATAAGTAACCACTAGATAGAATTGCATTTCTTGCAGTCAGAATGAAATACAGGGGAAAACGACATTTGTCATACGAATGCTTTTTATAATCCCTGGGCGTTTAATTCTTACGTTTTCACCTTTTGTTTAGAGACAAAAACCATTTGTACGGTCCTGATATGTATGTGACGCCGGGTCAATGACGGATCGTAATTTCCGGTATGATCTAGGGCAACGTTACGCATCACGCGTACGTTATCCTTGTAGACTGATTTAGTTGCCAAATTTGCGGTTAAACAAAACTAACCTTGAGGAACTAAAAAAAGCTAACTAAATAAAAAACGATAAAAACCTCTCGAATTTTTAGAGTGCTAGTTATGAAAAGATGACAAAGGGAATGGTTGAAAAACTTGGCCGGAAAGTTAAAAGATGCACAAACGACACTATAAAAATAGACATATAAACAGATTATAAGTTTCTTCGCGTCTGTTCATCGCATAAAGTTTAAGAGTCTTCGCCTTGGAAATAGGAAATGCCTCTCTAGGTAAGCGAATGCCGTTTCTGTTAAAGTTGATAAATTCTAGAGGAATAAGTCTTATTTTTAGTCATTTGTTTCTTGCATCTGCCATCTTGTATGTGACACGTCATGTGGTGAACTTCAGACTCGGCGCCTCACGGCAGGGATGCACAATCTGCGAGCCAGCGAGGCATGCGAGGCAGACGTGTGAGGCATTCAGGTTAGCCTAAAGAGCACTCCGGTTAGCCTAAATAGCACTCAGGTGAGCTTAAATAGCTCCCCGGTTAGCTTAACGGTTAGCAGTTTATCTTGCGGTTGTTCATGCCTTGCATGCCTCGCACTTCTGCCTTGTATGCCTCGCTGGCTACAAAGAACGCGACTAAGAATTTAAAGAATTTAATAACGCGACGAAAACTTAACTCGTGCCAGCCGAGTACAAGAAACGAGACCGAGAACGATAACTCGTGGCCCGAAGTCTTATCTCTCGGCCCATCGCGACCCCAAAAATAAACAAGAAGCGGTTTCCAGGTTATACTCGGGCCATATTTGACTGTGTACTGCGTAAGCCTACAATCTTTTAGCAGTGATAACCTCCAGCATCGCCAATTCCCCCAAATAGATAGCCTGCGAGCAAGCTCTCTTGAGAGCTTGCTCGCAGGCTACCAAATAGATAGATACAGAGATATAGTGAGGCAATAAGTAACCACCAGATAGAATTGCATTTCTTGCAGTCAGAATGAAATACAGGGGAAAACGACATTTGTCATACTTATAGTTATAATCCCCGGGCTTTAATCCTTACGTTTTCACCTTTCGTTTAGAGACAGAAACCATTTGTACGGTCCTAATATGTATGTGACGCCGGGTCAATGACGGATCGTAATTTTCGGTATGATCCAGACCCCGGGGGGTACTCCCTTATGTGATCTTAAAGGGGACGTGCCGCCCGATAGGGTATGGTTTTCAGGGTGTTTTGTCTTAAACGGGGTATCTATTTCATCACTTTCTGTCTTAAACAGGCTATCCCTACATGACCTAGTGGCTTAAACAGATTGTGATTGCCAATGCATTTAAATACAGTAAGAAACTAGTGTATTCTTATTTCATTCTAGTCTTATAAAAACAGAGTGTGATTTTGGGTTAAATGTCATAAAAAGGGCCTGAAAATTTTGAATTCTGTCTTAGACGGGATAGGGAAATCAGACAATTGTGTCTTAAACAGGGCCAGGGTTTGAAAGCTTTTGAACGCCCGGGCCGCACCTCCCTACCCAAGCATCTGTTGAGTACCCCCTCCCCCGGGGATCTAGAGTAACGTTACGCATCACGCGTACTGGTTATCCTTGTAAGTTTTTCAATGTTTCGCTGTTTATGTTTTTAAATGAAATTCAGGGGAAAGCATTTGTTATTCACCTTTCATTTAAAGACAGAAATCGTTGCTTCATTGGTTGTTTTTCTATAGTAAATGTGAGACATCTTTATCTATCTTGGCCCGCGGGGTCATAGACTGATTTAGTTGCCAAATTTGCGGTTAAACAAAACTAACCTTGAGGAACTAAAAAAAAGCTAAGTAAATAAAAAACGATAAAAACCTTTCGAATTTTTAAAGTGCTAGTTATGAAAAGATGAAATATCAATGGTTGAAAAACTTGGAAAGTTAAAAGATGCACAAACGACACTATAAAAATAGACATATAAACAGATTAAGTTTCCTCGCGTCTGTTCATCGCATAAAGTTTAAGAGTCTTCGCCTTGCAAATAGGAAATGCCTCTCTAGGTAAGCGAATGCCGTTTCTGTTAAAGTTGATAAATTCTAGAGGAATAAGTCTTATTTTTAGTCATTTGTTTCTTGCATCTGCCATCCTGTATGTGACGCGTCATGTGGTGAACCTCAGACTCGGCGCCTCACGGCGGGGATGCACAATCTGCGGGCGGGCGATCGAGGCATGCGAGGCAGACGTGCGAGGCACTCAGGTAAGCCTAAAAACACTCCGGTTAGCCTAAAGAGCACTCCAGTTAGCCTAAATAGCACTTAGATTAGCTTAAATAGCTCCCCGGTTAGCTTAACGGTTAGCAGTTTATGTTGGGGTTGTTCATGCCTCGCACGTCTGGCTCGCATATTGTAAACACTCTTCACGGCCCGAAAACAAAGAACGCGACCGAGAATTTAAAGAATTTTATAACACGGCCGAAAACTTAACTCGTACCAGCCGAGTATAAAAAAACGACACTGAGAACAATAACTCGTGGCCCGAAGTCTTATCTCTTGGCCCATCGCGACCCCAAAAATAAAAAAGAATTTGACTTAACTCGTGCCGCCATACGACCTAATAGGTCCTCAAACTTTACCGCACCGCAAATGTTCTCGGAGTCGCAAATGATTCCCGACCGGAAATGATCCCCAAATTGAACCGGAATGATCCCCAGGGTGGACCACAAATGAAGTTGGAGATAACAACAAAGATTGGGGAAAAAATCACACGTTCTTATCACCAAAAGACTACCAAAATTGCACGCCTTTTCTTATATTGATTTTACGGGATTATTGGGGAAATTATTATATTCACGAATCACGGCATTATCTTGTTCGGTGTATAGGAACAATTTTTCGGCCGTTTTCTAGTTCAATGGAATTTAATTTTCACACTATTTACCAATCGAGACTCGTCCGTTATCCCAAATAACCTAACGGCCGAATAGACCATTTCCGAGTCGCTTTGAACCTCATTATGAAAGCGAGATTAAGTGCAAAGTTTTTGTTATGAAAATTAGTTTTCATTCACATGCAAAAAAAACTATTTTTTATATGAAAAAGGCCCATACCGTTCGGCATTATCATACGATTTACCTATCGAAATTCGGCCGTTATCCCAAATGACTTAACGGCCGGATACCGTTCGGTATATAAGTTGAAACCTATGAATTCGGCCGTTACAGTAAAAACCCGCATAGAAGAATCTAGTGATATAAGAACTTACAGGTTGAAATTTTGCATTTAAATACCCCAAAATATAAGAACCTGGTCAGCCTGGAAAAGAAAAATAGGTTTTTATACGAAAACAATCACTCCAATTTTGATGGTCAAAATTCTGGATTTTAATTGTGTGAGAAACTTCTGACAAAAAGTTATTGTGTATATGTTTTCTTTGAATTACATTTGCTTGGATTTTCAATGGAAATATGCTTTCGATAAAGCTACAGTGCAACAAGGCAAGCATTTTTGTTTTTGAAAATACGAGTGCTAAACCATTTTGTATTAGCAGTACAACTACGACAACCCCAGAAAAATAAGAACCTATTAAGAACCTAATCAGCCTGAATTGTGAAAAACTACCCTAAAATATAAGAACCCGTTCAGCCTGACCTCGAAAATTCTAGGTTCTTATATGCGGGTTATTACTGTATCCCATATTACTTAACGGCCGGGTACCGTTCGGTATATAATATGAAACCCAAATTCGGCCGTTATCCCAATTGACTTAACGGCCATATACCGAATAGGGGACTCGCATTGCCTCCTCCCTTTGTGGGGAGGAGGTAATGCGGTAATCGAACACAATGCGGGGACTCGCATTACCTCTTCCCCCACAAAGGGAGGAGGTAATGCGAGTCCCCCCAAAACGACTGCGTGGGAGGCTATTAAGCGCTGGGCCGCTACCCTAATCGATTTAACGCACGTAAAACAGCTGTTATGCTTGCCACGGTGGTTACCTCCCAAGTATAAGTATAAGTATAAGTATAAGTATAAGTATAAGTATAAGTATAAGTATAAGTATAAGTATAAGTATAAGTATAAGTATAAGTATAAGTATAAGTATAAGTATAAGTATAAGTATAAGTATAAGTATAAGTATAAGTATAAGTATAAGTATAAGTATAAGTATAAGTATAAGTATAAGTATAAGTATAAGTATAAGTATAAGTATAAGTATAAGTATAAGTATAAGTATAAGTATAAGTATAAGTATAAGTATAAGTATAAGTATAAGTATAAGTATAAGTATAAGTATAAGTATAAGTATAAGTATAAGTATATGTACAAGTATAAGTATAAGTATAAGTATGTGGCTATTACTACAAGGGATGTACTAGAACGTCTGTAAAGGGAGAGGGAAGGGGTGGGGGGAGGCTCCGCTGGCTCCCTGGTCGTGTCGTTTTTCATCCCACATTTTTTTAAGCTTTATATGTTGAATAAAATCAGGAGCCATAATCCTGATTATGGCTCCTGATAAAATCTGAAGATATAAGATACTATAACCTCGACAAAGAAAATTCGCTCACAAAACTTTTATTTTTTTTTATTCCAGTGTAATAAAATAGGTATGTTACAATTGATAAAAAAGGACACGTATGCTTTGCAAAAATTGTTACCCTTAGCTTAAGTTTTCAGCTAAATTCACGATTAATTCTTGAGGGGTTCTAGTATGAAATTTTTTTATATAAAATGGTAACAGCTATAAATGATAGTTAATAGCATAAATTTGAGTTGAAATTGTGACCCTGTACGGTAATCAATGGATCGATTTTAAAAGAAGAAAGAGCAAAAATCCAGAAAGCAGTAACAGAGCACAAAAAAGGCCAGGGACTGGAGTTATCTGGCCTGTCGGGTAAGCGTTTCCGTGGAATTCCCTCCGCCGAAATCGGTTTCTCGGTGCAGAGAAGTGCCGTCCCAGGCCTTTTTTTGCTCTGTGAGCGCTTTCTGGATTTTTGCTATCGTTTTTGTATATGATCCAAAATTCTAATCAAGCCTGATAATCGATCCAAAATTCATAAAAGAAAAACACTGAAAGATAGAGTAAAGGATTTCAAATATACTTGAAAATTAGTCAAACTAGATTGTATTATAAACTGGGGAAAGAAAATAGAAATATTGTTTGTTACGTTAGTGATTTGCTCCTTTTGCTCGCAGCCTACTTCGCTGGTTACCCTTGAGCTTTGTTCCTTTTTCAGCTCGAGGGCATTGTGCCCTAAAATGTCCGAACTCTCGACATCTACGGCAGCGATCTAAACACAAGAAACATGTTGGTCAATGCGAGGTAGAAAGAGAGAACAGGGCAAAATTAGTGGGGACTGCTTAGCAGAAAAGATTCACAAAATCTGACAAATTAAAAAAATTACCGCGACGTACGAAACAAAACCGAACGTTCGATTGCTCAAAATTTTTTATGACAGTTTGATTGTGTTCGATTGCCGTTCTCAATCCACAACATAGGTAGCCCAAGCTCTATGAGTTCTTCTATGATTTGTGTTGACTGTTTTAACGTAAAGATTAGCGTCGCGATGAGTGTTTTGATAATAATAGCGAAATTATAAGAGTTTGTAACGAGAAAAAGTATCGTACTTTTTCTCGTTACGTTACGAGTTAGAAGGCAAAATAAGAAACGATTTTTGACTATTTTTTTCACCTGGTAATGTCAGTAGTGTTCAATATTGTAAATATTGTGGCCTGTAAAGGCAAATAAAAACACTTAAAAAAAATTATATTGTGGAACGATCATGGAACGGAGTAACTAGGGAATACCCCGCCACTCCAAAAAGTGACCCTGAAACGAGTGGATACGCGGCTACGCAGATACAAAGTGGTCAATACCACCCCCTCTCCCCCAGAATACTATAGGGGCTACTCAGATACAAAGTGGTCAATACCGACCCCTCTCCCCCAGAATATACTATAGGGGCTACGCAGCTACGTGGCTTCTCACACAAAGAACGAGGCATAGCCATACAGTCATTTACTTCTAATTTTTGACGGTTTTCTTTGTGGGGAGGGGGTGGTATTGACCACTTTATATCTGCGTAGCCACGTAGCCACTCTTTTCAAAACTGACTTTTGGAGTGGCGGGGTATCGACTGTGGCTTAACGTTACAAACGCGATGGCGTGACAACGCTCCAAAAAGGGAAAAATTCCATTTCACTTTGCCTCCCGTGGCTCAAAAACGGGCTGTGATACCTACATAGGCTGAAGTTCCTACATAAACAATAACATTACAATTTGAAATTTGAAAATACAACTGGTCAACAGGCATGAACAAAATAGCTAAGTTATGTTACTTTCTCAAATTTCTCATTGTACATTAGCTATTTTCCTCTTGTCTATTTACCAGTTGTATTTTCTAATTTCAAATTGTAACGTTTTTGTTTATGTAACTTTAGCCTATGTTATTTTTTCTAAGGTCTCTTGCCACAGGGTCAGTCTGATACATACCACCGTGCCTTTCGAAATATTGGAAATATACTTCCCTGATCGTGAAATCAGCCTTGCTCCACTTTGAGTCGAAATGTGAGATCACGTGAGCAACGACCTGTGATAATATAGTTGGAAGCAATGCATCATGGGAATGGCCTTACTTCCGTCCCTGGCCTTGCTCTTTTTTAGATTATCTGTTCTGAGAATATTAAGTATATTATTCTATTATCCGAGATCTCGATTACACTCTCCTCGAAATTCCTATGTCCTCGTCATTTCATAATTTTAAAGGGATCGTAGCCCGAAAAACTAGAACATGGCCTCCTGAACATGCGTTATTTTTTGCATTTTTCAGGCGAGCGGAGGCAAGCACGAGGCGAGCGCGGAACGCGAGTCACGCTCGAGTCACGCGCGACGGGAGGGGCGCGAGATTGGTCGGGAACGGCTTGGTAAGCACCCAGTACCAATTCGTCGACATTCGACATTCTTTTCTCGGGAGTGTGTTGTGCTTGGTCGTGCTTGGTAAGACGTCTTCCGTGATCAAGTAATTTATAAGCGGCAAGATTTCTTTGTTTACAGGTAAGACAGGCTGTTCAGTTTACTTTTACAATACATTGTCATCGAGTGACAGCGAAAAGCAAAGGGCACATTTAGATATTCGGTATCCGGTCAGATCGTTCCATGATCGTTCCACAACATAGTCAGGATAGATCGATCCACTTGTAAACTTAAATAGTTAGTAAAAAATCTTTGAAATAGTTGATAGGTCGCTCCACGAGTGTAAGTTCTGAGTACTGCTCACTTGATCGATTAGAACAATGAACTATTTACAGGATCAATGGAGTATCTGTATCGATTTCACTGCAAACATGACCAAGTACTGTTCACACGATAGATCAAAGCAATGAATTGTTTCATGATCAGATCGAGTCTATGTTGTGAATGCCTGTTGAGTAGAATTAAGGATTAATTTTCACGCTTATTTTCAAAGTTTTCCTCGTCGTAATTTGCTAAAATTTTGAAGGAACAAGATGCCCCTAATGAGAGTGTCACGGATGCTCATGTGATGGTTGCCGAAATGTAGCAAAATTCGATAAAATATATTTTTATTCGATGAAATATATTTTCGTTCGATAAAATATATTTTCGTTCGATAAAATATATTTTCATTCGATAAAATATATTTTCGTTCGATAAAATATATTTTCATTCGATAAAAATATATTTTCATTCGATAAAATATATTTTGGTTTGATAAAATATATTTTCATTTGTTAAAAAATATATATTCATTCATCAAAAAATATGTTTTCATTCGATAAAAATGTAATCATTCATTAAAGTCACGTGGTAACCTTAGGCCTGCTTTCACAGCTTAAACATGGCCACAGATGAAGAAGTAGCCCAGATTGATTCCACGTGGGTTGAGTTTTCCTCAGCTCTTACTCATCGGCGACTTGACACCTACGAGTGCAATGGTTCGAATGTTAACTTAGATTTTCCCTCAGCAGCAGTTTTATTTAATCAGTGGTGTACAAAGGAGATATATTTGACGAAATGAATGTATCCTGGACATCAAGACTCACTATAAGCCGACTGAAACCTTTCAATACACATACTATACCTCATGTCACTCACCAGGAGAGGTTTTACTAAACCGGTGAAGCAATGAGACTTCTTACAACAAACTCTTAAAAACGAATGAATGTTGTGCCGCTAGCACTAAAGGCACAAATGGATCAGAGTATTAACTCTGCAGTCTTTGTTAAAGTGCTAAAGTAAATCAATGAATTTCCCACTGAACGTTAGCCCTAGTATTAAGGAAATGGGAGATCGCACGAGGCAAAGGAAAAAATCGCCGACCTCGGTGGGAGTCGAACCCACGACCTCCAGATTTGATCTTCCATTGCTCTACTGACTGTGCCATGAAGCCAGACGGGAGAGAGTAGTGAGTACTTGGGTACTCATCCCACGGGAGCAGGTGCAGTGGAACCCGGTTATTGAATACGGACACCACAGGGGCATGCCAAAGTGTCCATATTATTCGGGTGTCCCTAGAGTGGGGTTCTACTGTAGTAAGTACACTGTACTTCGAGACTCATATCATCCCACGTGGAGTCAACTTCATCGGTCGCCATGTTTAAGCTATGAAACCAGGCCTAAGGTTACCACGTGACTTTATCGAATGAATATATTTTTTATCGAATGAAAATATATTTTTAACGAATGAAAATATATTTTATGGAACCAAAATATACTTTATCGAATGAAAATATATTTTTTATCGAATGAAAAAATATGATATTGAATGAAAATATATTTTATCGAACAAAAATATATTTTATCGAATGAAAATATATTTTATCGAATTTTGCTACATTTCGGCAACCATAGATGTGGCCTCATTCCCATTGCATGCTTTGCTGTTTTTTAAAACTATATGTTAATGCCAAAGGTGGGGACCCCAGGCATATGTGGGGCATTTGACTTTTCAAAAGAATTTTTGGTCAAAATCCCCACTGTGGGGCCCCAAAATTGGGTCAAATCAGATTAAATATCCCCACCTTGGGGAAGTAATATCCCTTAAGTTCATTGTAGTTGTTGTGTATATTTTACAAATCATTGATATAAACTGCCAAGCTTTTTTATAAGTGGCTAAATGTAATTTAGGCAAGGTTAATCTCGAGCTAATGCTGCCAGCCGTCTCGCCCAGTTTGCACATGATCCGTGGGGGTGCCCCTTTGGAGTTTGCAGGGGCAAACTACGTACAGCCTTGCTTGCTAGCGATCGTTGCGATCACTGCTTCTGTGAGCGAATCTTTGCAGATTCATTAGCATTTTTTCATTAGCATTTTTCCGTCATGCCTCATTCTAGGCAATATAAGGCACCAGTTCCCAAGCTCATCAATTTGCGACGAGTTTAATAATTCCTTTGATGCTTTGTGTAATCCAAAGAAATGTAGCATTTAAAGTGATAAAATCAAATGTAATTGTCTCAATCTTACAGAAACAACGCGGGCTGTGTGTTGAGCTATACAAATTTAGCATTTCAAGTGATACAATCAGATATCATTTTCTCAGTCTAATACAAAAAAGAAAGCACCATATTGAGCTATACAAATTTAGCATTTCAAGTGATACTTAACAATTATTCCATGAGCGCGCGTTGGATATGAGATGGTAAATAGCCAACGAGGCGCGAAGCGCCGAGTTGGCTATAACCAATCTCATATCCAACAAGCACGAATGGAATAATTGTTTTATTAAATTCTCCGCGTTTGGGTATTGTTGTTGAAGTTTACCGAATTTTATTTTAAGTAAAAATTTCTTTCAAATTAAAACGACCGGATGTTGAGGCAACTTCCGACCAAAGCGCGCAAAACCTTATGATCACATGACACGCGCAGCACTTTGCAAACGGAGTTGAATGAAAAATCAAAAGCGAAGAAAATCGGACACAGTCGGACATCTAAAATTCAAGAAACGTTTAAATGTACGAATTATAACCTTTCTGAGACTAGCATTTAAGTGCTTTTGAAGTTCCGGTTGTTATTGTTATTGTTATGTGATCTAAAAAATCATAAAACCTTGCAATTTTGAAGATTTTAAAGGAAACTTCAGAGATACGTACTATTAAATAGTGCCATACCGAACTTTGTGGCTTTTATTGGTGTTATATTGAGATGGCATTGTTTGGTATTTCTTTCTTTTCCTTTTTTTTTTTTTTTCCTACATTTTTCCGAAGAAACTTTTGCTTCCCGCCGAAAAAAAAATTTAGCTTAGCGACACCTGGGGCTTTAGTTTTCCATATAAGGTCAAACTACGGTGTATGAGCTGATAACCGAGATTTAGTGAACCAATCAGAACGCTAGAAATGCAATATCCGAGGCTGAGAATTTAATAAAATCAGATATCATTTTCTCAGTCTAATACAAAAAAGAATGCACCATGTTGAGCTATACAAATTTAGCATTTCAAGTGATACAATCAGATATCATTTTCTCAGTCTAATACAAGAAAGAATGCACCATGTTGAGCTATACAAATTTAGCCTTTCAAGTGATACAATCAGATATCATTGATTTTTCTCAATCTAACAGGAAAGAGTGCACCATGTTTAGTTATACAAATTTAGCATTTCAAGTGATACAGTCAGATATCATTTTCTCAGTCTAATTCAAAAAAGAATGCGCCATGTTGAGCTATACAAATTTAGCATTTCAAGTGATACAATCAGATATCATTTTCTCAGTCTAATACAAGAAAGAATGCACCATGTTGAGCTATACAAATTTAGCCTTTCAAGTGATACAATCAGATATCATTTTCTCAGTCTAATACAAGAAAGAATGCACCATGTTGAGCTATACAAATTTAGCCTTTCAAGTGATACAATCAGATATCATTGATTTTTCTCAATCTAACAGGAAAGAGTGCACCATGTTTAGTTATACAAATTTAGCATTTCAAGTGATACAGTCAGATATCATTTTCTCAGTCTAATTCAAAAAAGAATGCGCCATGTTGAGCTATACAAATTTAGCATTTCAAGTGATACAATCAGATATCATTTTCTCAGTCTAATACAAAAAAGAATGCACCATGTTGAGCTATACGAATTTAGCATTTTAAGTGATACAATCAGGTATCATTTTCTCAGTCTAATACAAAAAAAAATGCACCATGATGAGCTACACAAATCTAGCATTTCAAGTGATACAATCAGATATCATTTTCTCAGTCTAATACAAAAAAGAATGCACTATGTTGAGCTATACAAATGTAGCATTTCAAGTGATACAGTCAGATATCATTAATTTTTCTCAATCTAACAGGAAAGAGTGCACCATGTTTAGTTATACAAATCTAGCATTTTAAACGATTCAATCAGATATCATTGTCTCAATCTAACAGAAACGAAAAGTCTAACATTTCAGGCCTTAGCTGCGCTACTTTAATTCCAAGATTGCCAGGACAGAGACAAGCACATGGGAGGATGCGACTTGGTCCCATTCCTCCGCACAAAAAAAGCAAACGTCCCTACCCTGGGGCCCAGATTCTTAGTTGAATTCCCGAGGGTGCTGAAGGCAATAGAGGTCAAATGCCCCACATATATTCAGGGTCCCCCCCCTCCCCCCTCTGACCCTGTGCAATTGAAATATTGCATTACGGTACTCGAGATCATACCGGAAATTTTTTTCTGAAAACTTCATGACAGAGGCAGATACATATTTGACTCACGAGTTATTCAGGGCTATTTATATTTCCTATTTATCTATTGCATTACATCATAATGGCAATTGTTTCCGGAAAACGTCATTACCCAGGCCAGATTACATATCTGACTCAGAAAACGGAAGACAATATTATTGTTGAAGACAAAATTAAAGACAGACAAAAAGTTTCCTAAATGAACACGGAAACTTTAGTAGAAATTGACAATCAAACCTTTAACTTTTTTTATGAACTGGATTTCCAGTACCGTTTAGTCATCAGTTCGACAAAGCCTGCAGCGCAGGTAACGTTTTAAGCTTAAGCTTGACCTTGACTTTGACCTCCAATGTTTTAACTGTCGAGTGCTTCTTAGAAGTCATTCTTTCGTTTTACCGCTTCAAAAGGATTAATTTTCTTTTTGAAAACAGCATAGCTGAGTCTAAAACATATAAACAATATGGCCACCACTAGGAGAGACCAGAATTTAATCCAGGTTTAATTAATAAATCAAATGATGATTTGACGTCACACAAGTAGGGATGAGAGGGTCCCCTCCCTCGTGATATACACACTGATTATAGATTTTGATTGGGCCATTTTTTGTTGAAGACAATCAGGATAATAGATCACTTCTAGGAGAGAGCAGAGTTTAATGCATAAACTTTCACACATGCGCAATGAACAAGTTTTCGTAATGTGCTCAGTCGCTGGTCATAAACTTTCAATACTGGGGCATACTCTCATGCCTCCCTTTAGGCTCTCTCTTCCTTCTATTATAAACATTTTTGTCTTTTAGAGCTCGAAATTGAAAGAAAGAGCTTAAAGAACACTCGACTGATGTATATAGTCATTGTGCGTTTTTATTTTGGTGACTAAGACCGCTGCGTTGAAAGCCGCTCAAAGCTGAGATTGTGGTCCAAGTCAACAGATTTCGCGCAAAATGGAAGGAGAAAATACAATGGAGAAACGTCTGAGGGTGTTCCCTGCTCATTCATGTATTCTTCTTTGGTGAACCAAATTTCACCGTTAAAATCATAGCGTTACCTGTGCCAGATAGTTAGACACCCTAAACAACTGTTAAATACAAAAATTAATCTCTTTCGCATAGTGGTTTAAAGCATTAACTTTGAATATGCATTCGATTCTTGAAGTAACAGAGTTAATTGCTTTATTTTTCTGTTTTGCTTTTAAAAGCCAATCACTCTAAAGGCTCCAAACAATTTTAAAACTTTCTTAAAAAATACAAAACTATTCAAGGATCGCTCAATCTTGCTGAGGGGAATGGCCAAAAATCTAAGCACTGTAGGATGATGCCTACTAATACAGGAATATTTTTGCACGGTTTAAAACTATGCAGTGAAAGCAGAACTTAGCAAGTGCTTTTGGTATCCAAAAAGAAAATTGGGGGCAGCGATTTATTTTACAGAGATAATAAAATTACTATTTGGAAAAACACCAAACATTCCTTTGTAATTTACTGCTTTTTCGAAGAATTGTTGCTTAATTATCTCTTAAAATGTGTGGTTACCCCCAATTTCTTTTTGGATTCCAATAGCCCTTGCTAAGATCTGTTTTTTCCACATAGTCATAAACCTCCCTAAAATACTTTGGTATTTAAGTAGGCACCTTCCTTAAACTGATTCCTGGGCCAACCAAACGAAATGCGAACAATGTTTTATTAACAACCTCGCCACTATTTACTTCTGCATTCACGAGTTAGCCAATACAAGGGGAGACGTTGATTTTTCTGATTATTTTAAGCCAATATCTTCTTCTATTCATTTGTATTCTACAATTATTGCCAGTCACTAAATGAAGATCTGTTTGTAAACTCACTTCAGACTACTCAATATAGTATTCATTCCCTTTATTACACTGATTCCAACCTCTAGAATTAATTACTAATAATAATGTCAACCAACCTATGCGATTGATATGAGAATTATAAAGGAAATAAGGGAGATGTAAAGAATCAACCATAAGAGGACACAGAAAAAATCTGAGCCCCAGATGGGATTCAAACCCACAACCCTCCGTGTTCTAGATCGGAT
The DNA here is from genome assembly GCF_977016875.1 of Pavona decussata. Taxonomy (NCBI): domain Eukaryota; kingdom Metazoa; phylum Cnidaria; class Anthozoa; order Scleractinia; family Agariciidae; genus Pavona; species Pavona decussata. Next base: position 2,291,003 of record NW_028145619.1, read on the forward strand.
GCTCTAACCTCTAAGCTACTGAGGACTCATTGGCGAGCAAGGGTCATTTTTGTGGGTTGGACTTGCGAACTGCATCACGCAGTCACGCACTCCATTGTCTAATATTATTTACATCTCCCTTTATTTCCTTTATAATAATAATAATATCAGCTTTGAATGGCCGCGTATCCTTATCAAGACGTGGCAGCATGCACAGTAGCTCGGTACAGAACGTGATTCTGTACTAATCTCCCAGCCTCATTTGTGGTGTATCCAAGCCTTTCAAGCTAAGGGACCGTTCATTTTTTATGAGCATGGGGGGGCTGGTGGGATTTGGTTAATTGCCACTATGAAACTGTATGACCCCCCCTAGCATGCAATTTTTTTCCACATGGCCCCCACCCAAAGAGACTATTTTTTTCTGATGACCCCCCCCCCCCCCCTTCCCGCCCAACCAGAAACAAATCATACTCCTAACTTTAACAAAACGCTTATGTACTTATTTTGGACAATTTGTTATTGTTTTTTGCTGAGATTGACATTTCTGTCTTTTTACTCTTTATTGTTGTATTTTTACATGTTAGCACACTCTTAGCCTTGCGCCGCGCAAGGACTGGACATTAATTAATTTAAGTCGCGCGTTCCGCGCGCAAGATGGCATGTGGATTGGCATAGACAGGTTTTCAGTTTTTTTGCTTTTCGCCTCAAAGACCGTGTTTTCTTGTCGCTAGAAAAGCAGTGTTTTGTACTTACAGTCTTGCCGGAAGCGATTGCCATTAAAAGCCAAGAAATCGTCAAAAACAGTACTGTTTATATCAAAGATAAACGTAATTGTTACTGTGATTTCTTTACAGTAATATTAAAAAGTTACCGTTCTCTGCTTAGGTAAAGATTTCTCTTGTTCGCTTTTATTACCTTTTATTGACCAATCAAAATGCTTCATAGCTTCCTGTTCTTGGCCGAAATTGCTTTCAGCAAAATTTTTGTGATCAGTGACAGGTTTTCATTTCCTTTCTCTCTCCTCTCCTCCTCCCTATAACAGTTTTTTACTCTTAGATGTTCATTATGCATGTCTCGATACTCATAAAGAGCACTGTAACCGTAACTTGTACTTGTTTACAAATAAACAGTCAATTTTTTTTAATACCCTAGTACAACGTTTCGGTTGTGGCAACTTGATGCCCCTTCTACCTCCTTGTCACTGACTATTTCCCCTGGGGTGCTGACAGGGATTCTTTGATCTGCATTTATGTGCTGTTGCCATGGCATTATGTCTGGATATCAACAAGTTGCAACCAACATGTGATCAGGACTTTTTCCATTTAAGTTAACTGTTCTGGAAACAAATGCCAGTCCTGGTCCAAGCCCTTTCTCCAACTGTACCTTTTATTGCATTAAGACTTTTTCTAACCAGCTTATTAAAATGACTTCTGCAAATCCATTTAAAAACACCAGCCTATACACCGTTAAACTAGGTTGAACATCCTGCACTTACTGTAACATCATTTTCTTTTAATATTCATATGGCAGTGCCAGTCATCGACATTCAAATCCTAGCAGTATGGTAGGATGTTTGTAACATGAACCAAGTTTAATGGCCTAACTATTACGAGTCTTTTCTACCTCAGAACATCGAAACTAGCGATTGGAAAGTCACAATTTCAACTCCTGTTGGGAGAACTTTGATTTTCGTTTTCAAAGTACAGTTGAACCTCAATTTATCGAACTTCTTTGTTTATATAACAAAGTCCTCGGTATAACGAACGTTATTCCACAGCCCGGCCGGCCTTTTAAAATGTGTGGAACAGAATCTCGATATAACGAACCCTCCATTTCCCAAGGACCTGGGCACTTCGTTAAATCGAGGTTCCATTATATTCTGGTCTTAGTAACTAAAAAAAAAAATTATTCGCCAGGTGAAAAGTATATCACATTTCTTTACTATAAACACAGGAATGACACAACCAACCAGTCCAAGAAATGTTACTAACTTAGCGCATTTTAGCTGTTGTAAAGGCATGAACGCACGATTTGTACATAATGGAAATGCCTGACAATATCGTTCGCTATTTTATGCATTTTTTCGAGGATTTTCACAAGGTGGTTTTTAATTACTTTTCAGATATTAAACAGTACTTAAGAAAAATGCCAAGATTGTTTATGCTAAAAGGACGCCGCTTGAACACGTACAAATGCAAACAGTGTGGCAAGTGTTTCAGGACTGCAACGGATCTAAAGAGACATAAAAGACTCCATACTAAAGAGAAACCTTTTCATACGGAAGAGAAGCCTTTGCATACTGAAGAGAAGCCTTTCCATACTGAAGAGAAGCCTTATGAATGCAAACACTGTGGCAGGTGTTTTGGTAACTTAAGACATCTGGGGAGACATGCAGATGTTCATACTGGAGAGAAGCCTCATGAATGTAAACAGTGTGGCAAGTGTTTTCGTAAAGCAACATCTCTACAGTCACACGAAAGACGCCATGCCAGAGAGAATCCTTTTGAATGCAGACAGTGTGGGAAGTGTTTTGCTAACACTGGACATCTGGAGGAACATGTTAAAGTCCATACTGGAGAGAAGCCTCATAAATGCGAACAGTGTTGCAAGTGTTTTAGTGACGCAACAAACTTGAGAAAACATGAAAGAATCCATTCTGGAGAGAAGCCTTATGAGTGCAAACAGTGTGGCAAGTGTTTTAGGAAAGCAGCCAAACTAAGGATACATGAAAGAATCCATACTGGAGAGAAGCCTTATGAATGCAAACAGTGTGGCAAGTGTTTTAGGGTAGCATGGGGCCTAAAAATGCATGAAAGACTTCATACTGGAGAGAAGCCTTATGAATGCAAACAGTGTGGCAAGTGTTTTAGGGTAGCCTGGGGCCTAAGAATGCATGAAAGAGCCCATTCTGGAGAGAAGCCTTATGAATGTAAACAGTGTGGGAAGTGTTTTAGTTATGCAGATTATCTAAAGAGACACGAAAGAGTCCATACTGGAGAGAAGCCTTATGAATGCAAACACTGTGGGCAGTGTTTTAGTGAAGCAGGAACCTTACGGTCACATGAAAGAGTCCATACTGGAGAGAAGCCCTATGAATGCAAAAAGTGTGGCAAGTGTTTTTCTTATGCAGGAAGCCTGAGGAGACATGAAAGAGTCCATACTAAAGAGAAGCCTTTTGAATGCAAACAGTGTGGAAAGTTTTTTAGTTATGCAGATTATCTAAAGAGACATGAAAGAGTCCATACTGGAGAGAAGCCTTATGAATGCAAACACTGTGGCCAGTGTTTTAGTGAAGCGGGAAATTTACGATCACACGAAAGAATCCATACTAGAGAGAATCCTTATGAATGCAAACTTGTATTAGCAAATGTTTTGTCGCAGCTGGACATCTGAGGAGACACGTAAACTTTCATACTGGGTTGAAAACAGTGCCACATGTTTTGTACATGTGTCTCATAAGGATGCTATAGATTGTATCCATGATAATGCGTCAGTCAATTCCAGCAGTGCCCACCCCCCCCCCCCCCCACCCCGGGCTAACCCCCGGGCATTAGCATTTTTTTAAAAAAAATGGGCAAATTTCCCTGGGTGGGGACACATAAGCTGTCTAAATGCCCCGAGGAGGGGATGAAGGAAGAGGGCAAATCCCCCGCCCAGGGATCGTCGCAAACTATTTCAAAGCCTTTTAAAGGGCCTATGTCGCGATAACTCGCATATGCGATCTTGATTGACAACAATTTTTTTTAACCAATAGGAAATCGTAATAATCAACACGGCGCGGTAGCGCTAACCGCAGGCACTCTGAAGCTTTCACGTGCGTTCTAAAATCTCTTTGTTTGGCCTTTAACCTTTTGTATTTGTAAGATTTTTCGTCCAGAGCCGGTTCGAATACCTTTTCTCGAGGACATCGATTTGTCGACGATATTCAAATTAAAATACAAAATGTGCGATTTCATTCCCTCACAAATGACCAAACAGTTCCTCGATATCGTTATTTTCACTTCTACAAGCCTCACAAG